>NW_020524791.1:140000-440000 GCF_003368295.1 Carassius auratus | reverse complement strand
AATTACTCATATTTTCACAGATTCTGCAAGGGGTGCCCAAACTTTCGATCCCCACTGTAAATGCATAAAAACTATCTTGTACTATTATGATCATTATTATTATGAATATCATTATTATTATTATCATTACTATTACTATCATCATTATCATAGATTTTGGAATTTTATCATAGACCTTTCAGTGTCCCACATTATCACTAAAGAAAAATGAAATGTTGGGTTTAATTAAAAATATTATGTCAACAGGTTCCACACAATTTGTTTAACTAATCTCAACAAACAATAATTTAGTTCATTTTACAAAAGATGTTAAAGTAAACTAAATTAACAAACCTTAGTAGAATCAACAAACAATAATTCAGTTCATTGTACATGAAAGTAGAGTTGTGACGTTCGCGAACGAACCGATTCTTTTGAACGGCTCATAAACATGAACGATGGGAGCCGAGTCGCGCTGGAGGGGAGTCGTTCTTTCTGTCATTCATTTTCCCTATGCGTGTTTCACACAGATGCACTCAAATAAGCTCCTCCGCGAGACAGAACAGTTATAGGGGGAGGGGCGCACCCAGCGTGATGATATTAAATTTGCCCAAGGACAAAAAAAGAGAGGCAGAAAAAGCCATAAAGTAAGGAACTGCTATGTATTTATTTACATTGAATTTTGTGTTCATTTAAAACTTGTTCTTTTAAAAACATTAAAATGTTCTTTTGTGATACTGTTCTTGTATAGAAATGTTTCACTAAAAGCTGTTTTGCACAGACATTCATTGCAGCCCACTTATTGTTCATTGACTTGAAGGGGCTGATGTCCTATTTGCAAAGTTAACAGTAGTAATAGTATGTAGTATGTAGACATTTCCATTTTATTTATTCTAATTTTATCTACTTTAAATATTTTTTTGTTTTCTATCAAAATGTTCTTGTGTGATGTGATAACAATGTTCTTGTGTGGAAGTGTTTGTAGTAAAAGCTGTTTTGCACAGAAATTAATTGCAGCCAGCTTTGTTTTTGATGTTTATTTGTGAGTAGGTATTGTATGAATAACATAAGTATTGGTGTGTCATATCTGAGTTTTAATTATTTGACTACAAATCTCACCTCATCATTCCTCCCAGTGATTATTTCCAGGATAAACTGAGATGCCCCCAAGCTGGCTTCTTAAAATTGACTAAATATTTAAAAAGAGCCAAAAGAGCCGTTCTTTTGAACGGCTCTTTGAAAGGAACGGATCGTGAAGATCCGGATCCCCTCAAAGAGCCATAAATCCCATCACTACATGAAAGTTATAATTGATGATGTCAAAGAAAAATTAATGATTCCACTTCAGAAACACTGCCCACTTCAATAAGGATTTAATGAGACTGTAACACCGAATCCATAAATAAGAGTGCAGTCATCCAATACAATTCAACATCGCTTCTTAATTAAGGTCCAACAAACGGACCAGAAACACACGTTTGAAATTCATTGTCACATTTCCAACAATTTATTTGTGTGATTTGTTCTAAATTACATTAGAACAAGTTCATTAACTCAACTGTCATCTGTTATTACTCAGGTACCTATCTAATGGTGCTACACTTCTGCAAGAGGGTGACAGAACAACAATTACCCATAATACACTGCAAAATCCTCAGCCAATGAGATTCAAGTCTGTATTGGTTTTATTAATCTGTTACTTTTATGCAACAGTTATGTTGGCTGAACAAATCATTTTTAAGTAAAGCTGACAATACACACTTTTTTGTTGAATGAACTAGACTAAATTAAGTTCACATTGTTAAAGTAAATTAGCAAAAGTGAAAGTAAATTTTTTTGAGTGTAGGAAGCACCAGATTGTTTTTAGACAACTTGCACTAAGAGCACTAATATGTCTATAATTTCTTTTATGAATGTGTTACCTGCATTTTCTCTTTTTATTTTGTTAGGAGACGTCCTGGGGTTTTTAAAATGGTATTGTGTTTGAATTTAATGTTTTGGCTACAAATCGCAGATATTGCAGACTGCTCAGCCCTGCCTCTCCACCGTGTACTTCGTCCATGTCAGCTGGGGGCGCCAAAATTTCCCGCCTGCCTGTTTATATACCCCAGCTGAATATGCATAAGGCACGATTAGCATAATGATATGTCAATGATTACAGAGCTCTGTAATGCAATTGTTACTAGTAAGAATTGCTATTGTAGAGCTCTGTAATTCAATTTGAACTAGTAATATTGCAATTACAGAGCTCTCTAATTCTAATTGTTACTAGTAAGAACTGAATTATGGAGCTCTGTAACTTAATTCTTACTAGTAACAATTCAATTAGAGAGCTCTGTAATTTAATTATAGAGCTCTATAATCAAATTGTTACTAGTAACAATTGAATTAGAGAGCTCTATAATTAAATTATTACTAGTAAGAATTGCAATTAGAGAGCTCTGCAATTGAATTCTTACTAGTAATAATTTGATTATAGAGCTCTATAAATGAATTACAGAGCTCTCTAATTGAATTGTTACTAGTAACAATTATGATTAGAGAGCTCTGTAATTCAATTGTTACTAGTAACAATTACGATTAGAGAGCTCTCTAATTCAATTGTTACTAGTAACAATTGAATTAGAGAGCTCTGTAATTCAATTAGAGAGCTCTGCAATTACACATATCTTTAATGTGTATTTTTACTAGTAATAAATCAATTGAAGAGCTCTGTAATTCAATTGTTACTAGTAAGAATTCAATTAGAGAGCTCTATAATGGTAATTGTTACTAGTAATAATTCAATTAGAGAGCTCTATAATTGTAATTGTTACTAGTAAGAATTCAATTAGAGAGCTCTATAATTGTAATTGTTACTAGTAAGAATTCAATTAGAGAGCTCTATAATCATAATTGTTACTAGTAACAATTGAATTAGAGAGCTCTATAATTGTAATTGTTACTAGTAACAATTCAATTAGAGAGCTCTATAATCCGAATTGTTACTAGTAACAATTGAATTGCAGAGCTCTATAATTAAAAATGAATGGAAGTCAATGGAGACATATGACTAGTAATAAATGAATTGTAGAGCTCTCTAATTGGAATTGTTACTAGTAACAATTGAATTAGAGAGCTCTATAATCATAATTGTTACTAGTAAAAATTCAATTAGAGAGCTCTATAATTGTAATTGTTACTAGTAAGAATTCAATTAGAGAGCTCTATAATTGTAATTGTTACTAGTAAGAATTCAATTAGAGAGCTCTATAATCATAATTGTTACTAGTAATAATTGAATTATAGAGCTCTATAATTGTAATTGTTACTAGTACAAATTAAATTATAGAGCTCTTTAATTGAATTGTTACTAGTAAAAATATAATTACGACGAGTAACGCTGGGACGTTTTTATGCTGAAAGGGCCTCCCATATAAGGACACGTATTCTTGATATCAAAAATGACGTCATCGGAAATGCAGAAATGTGTTTATCATATCAAAAATGAAATTACAACAAGTAATACACATAATTATTGATATCTTTCACTTAATTGTTACATGTTAAAATTACATTTTCACTTGTAAAAAGTTTTATTTTAGATATCATGAATTCCTTTTTGGATATGTGCATATCAATTAACTCCTTTTTGGATATGTGCATAATTTAATGACGAGTGCAACCCTTTATGAATGTTTATTGCTGATAGACGACAAAATAAAGAGCCCAAAAGAGAATGGGCACATTCGATTGCCTTCTCATGAAAATTAAACACTTCTGTAGGTTATTTTTAATAATTATTTGTATTTTATTTTGACAGATACTATTTAACTCCGCCTACCAATGCGTGTTAGTGTTTGTCAAAACTGCAAAAAGACATCTAAAATTTATCAATGATTGTGGCGCAGGTGGTAGGGCGCGAAGCAATCGCTTTTGGAGGCGACAGACCCGGGTTCGATCCCGCCTTCTGCCGAGCTTTTTACTTCACCCTTTTCACGTCCCCTATCACATCGAAAGGCATATATTTTCAATAAAACTCAACGAAATTATCGAAAAGTGAAAAATAACGTGGAGATTGTGTAAGGCTAGGGCTAGTTGTAGGGAAGGTTTCCATTTAATCATTTGTAAATAACAATTATAATTTACTCTCAGTATGTTATTATTGTAGCCTATACTGTTTTATAATGTGGCCTACAACAATAATGAGGTGCACATATTGGTCACTACTTGCACTAAGTAGCACGAACAGCATCAAACTATTACTGTAAGAAAATACTCATATTTATTAAAAAGTGTAAATAGAATCTATTGCTAATAAAATATGCTATTTTCACTTAGTGTAAATATAATTCATTGTATTCAAATAGCCCCTGGCAAAATCAAACTCTAAACTATCAGCCAATTCAACTGAAAGATTAAGGCTGTGGTATTAATTTTTCAGATTTCTAAGGATTCTTCTAAGCCTTTTTCAGTTTTATTTACATTTAATAATTTTGCAGACGCTTTTATCCAAAGCGACTTACAAATGAGAACAATAGAAGCAGTCAGGTCAACAAGAGAACAACAACAGTATACAAGTGCCATGACAAGTCTCAGTTAGTCTAGTACAGAACGCATATCCAGGTTTTTTTTTTATATTAAATATGAAAAGAAAGAAAAGTGCTAGTATTAGTTGGTTAAGTGCTTGTGAAAAAGATGAGTCTTAAGATGTTTCATGAAAATGAGTAAAAACTCAGCTGTACGAATTGAGATTGGGAGGTCATTCCACCAGCTGGGCACAGTCCAGGAAAAGGTCCGTGAGAGTGATTTTGAATTTCTTTGGGATGGCACCACAAGGCGTCGTTCACTTGCAGAGTGCAAACTTCTGGAGGGCACATATGATTTAACCAGTGAGTTTAGGTATGTTGGTGTCGTGCCAGTGGTCGTCTTGTAGGCAAGCATCAGTACCTTGAATCTGATGCGAGCGGCTGCTGGTAGCCAGTGTAACTTGATGAGGAGAGGAGTAACGTCAGCTTTTTTTGACTCATTAAAGACAACCCTTTCTGCTGCATTCTGGATCATTTGCAAAGGCTTGATAGTACATGCAGGAAGAGCCAGGAGGACATTACCATAGTCCAGTCTGGAGAGTTGACAAGAAGTTCTGTGGCTTATTCTGACAGGAAGGGTCTAATCTTCCTAATGTTGTATAAGGCAAATCTGCAGGACTGGCTCGTTGTAGCAATGTGGTCTGTGAAGTATAACTGATGATCAATCATAACTCATAGGTTTCTGGCTGAATTGAAAATAAATGCAATAAATGTGTATAACCGTAGTGTAGCGACAGTAGTTTAATATTATTGGTGTGCATAGAAATATGTTTAAAGCTTGTAGATAATTTACCCCAATAAGACAAACTTGATTAAATATACAGTATCTCACAGAAGTGAGTACACTCTTCACATTTTTGTAAACATTTTATTATACCTTTTCATGTGACAACACTGAAGAAATGACACTTTGCTACAATTTAAAGTAGTGAGTGTACAGCTTGCATAACAGTGTAAATTTACTGTCCCTTCAAAATAACTCAACACATACCCATTAATGTCTAAAGCGCCGGCCACAAAATTGAGTACACTCCTAAGTGAAAATTTTCAAATTGGGTCCATTAGCCATTTTCTCTCCCTGGTGTCATGTGACTCATTAGTGTTTCAAGATCTCAGGTGTGAATGGGGAGCAGGTGTGTTAATCTAGCTCTCACTCTCTCATACTGGTCACTGGAAGTTCAACACGGCACCTCGTGGCAAAGAACTCTCTGAGGATCTGAAAAAAAGAATTGTTGCTCTACATAAAGATGACGTGGACGATAAGAACATCGCCAAGACACTGAAACTGAGCTGCAGCACGGTGGTTTAACAGGATAGGTTTCACTCAGAACAGGCCTCGCCATGGTCAACCAAAGAAGTTGAGTGCACGTGCTCAGCATCATATCCAGATGTCGTGTTTGGGAAATAGACGTATGAGTGCTGCCAGCATTGCTGCAGAGGTTGAAGGGGTGGGGGGTCAGCCTGTCAGTGCTCAGACTGCATCAGATTGGTCTGCAGGGCTGTAGTCCCAGAAGGAAGTCTCTTCTGAAGATGATGCACAAGAAAGCCTGCAAACAGTCTGCTGAAGACAAGCAGACTAAAGACATTACTGGAACCATGTCCTGTGATCTGATGAGACCAAAATAAACGTATTCCCTTCAGATAGTGTCAAGCGTGTGGCGGCGACCAGGTGAGGAGTACAAAGACAATGTGTCTTGCCTTCAGTCAAGCATGGTGGTGGAAGTGTCATGGTCTGGGGCTGCATGAGTGCTGCCGGTACTGGGGAGATGATACAGTTCACTGAGGGAACCATGAATGCCAACGTGTACTGTGAAATACTGAAGCAGAGCATGATCCCCTCCCTTTAGAGACTGGGCCACAGGGAAGTATTCCAACAGGATAACAACCCCAAACACCTTCAAGACGACCACTGCATTGCTAAAGAAGCTGAGGTGAAAGGTGATGGATTGGTCAAGCATGGGCATCGTCAAATGGAAGGTGGAAGAGCACAAGGTCTCTAAGATCTGGAAGAGGACTCCAGTGGCAACATGTGATGCTCTGGTGAAATCCAAGCCCAAGGTTTCATGGGCTTTCATAACATTGAAATGGCTGAGACAGACATGAGAAAGAGGTTCAATAGACTTTATCATTCCTCTTGTCCACCGCTGCTTCATAATGCATATTAGGACACGACTCATTCAGGTAGCCAGCGATATTATAAAAAAAGAAAAGAAAAAAAAGGTCCAGTAAAACGTTTGTATGATGCATTATCCCCTTTAATGTTTTTCCTTTTGGTTGTTTTTTATTTTTTATTTGATGTATTAGAGGAAAGTGTAATAAAACCAAAAATAAACGCCTGAAAAAACGACATGAAGACACTTTTAAAACTAAAAGAATGCCTTGTTCAATTTTCCTTTTAAGTATCCGAAGGACTTGGTGGCCATTAAAAAGAAACAGCATCAACTTACTTTTTTACAATTAACAAACTAAATTATAATAATAATAATTATAATAATAATAATAATAATAATAATAATAATAATAATCCAGCCATAATATAATTTTGAAGTTTCAACGAAAAAATAAATTAAATAAAGGAGGAGCCGTTTCTGCACGTGGACGTTCTTCTGCCATCTTTGGCCAATGCTGACGCTTGAACGAGGGGTGTCGGAAAATCTCATTAATATTCATGATCTCCTTTATTTTTGATATCAGTAATCACGTGGTTACTAGTACAGACGTCGATTCTTGATATCAACAATTTAATTCTTGATATCAACAATTTAATTCTTGATATCAACAATTTATTTGTCACTAGTAACCATGTTAATTCTTGATATCAACAATTCGATTTTCACTAGTTAAAATGTTGATTCTTGATATCAGGAATTAGATTTCTACTAGTAACAACTGCTATTTTTGATATCAACAATTTAATTTCCACTAGTAACAATGTTAATTCTTGATATCAACAATTCAGTTTTCACTAGTAACAATGTTAATTCTTGATATCAACAATTCAGTTTTCACTAGTAACAATGTTAATTCTTGATATCAACAATTCAATTTCCACTAGTAACAATGTTAATTCTTGATATCAGGAATTGTATTTTCACTAGTTAAATGCCTCCATAGACTTCCATTCAAATTTAATTGTTGATATCAATAATTACTTTCTTACTAGTTGAAATTCCGATCTCACATATCAGAAATACAATTCTTACTAGTAAAGACCTTTATTTTTATGGGAGGCCCTTTCAGCATAAAAACGTCCCAGCGTTACTCGTCGTAATTATATTTTTACTAGTAACAATTCAATTAAAGAGCTCTATAATTTAATTTTTACTAGTAACAATTACAATTATAGAGCTCTATAATTCAATTTTTACTAGTAACAATTATGATTGTAGAGCTCTCTAATTGAATTATAGAGCTCTGCAATTGTATTCTTACTAGTAACAACTGAATTAAAGAGCTCTATAATTCAATTTTTACTAGTAACAATTCCAATTAGAGAGCTCTACAATTCATTTATTACTAGTAAGAATACAATTGCAGAGCTCTGTAATTCAGTTGTTACTAGTAATTATCCAATTGCAGAGCTCTGCAATTCCACTAGAGTATGGCAAGCCAAATTAACTTTTATTCATTCGCAGGATATGTATTCTTGATATCAACAATTCAATTTTTACTAGTAACAATGTTAATTCTTGATATCAACAATTACATTTCCACTAGTAACAATTAGAATTTTTGATATCAACAATTACATTTCCACTAGTAACAATGTTAATTCTTGATATCAGGAATTAGATTTCTACTAGTAACAATTGCTATTTTTGATATCAACAATTCAATTTCCACTAGTAACAATGTTAATTCTTGATATCAGGAAATGTATTTTCACTAGTTAAATGTCACCATAGGCTGCCATTCAAATTTAATTGTTGATATCAAGAATTGCTTTCTTACTAGTTGAAATTCCGATTTCACATATCAGAAATACAATTCTTACTAGTAAAGACCTTTATTTTTGATATCAGTAATCACATGGTTACTAGTAAAGACGTCTATTCTTGATATCAACAATTTAATTCTTGATATCAACAATTTAATTCTTGATATCAACAATTTAATTGTCACTAGTGACAATGTTCATTTCTGATATCTGAAAATGTATTTCTGATATCAACAATTGGGAGGGTAATTTCTGATATCTAAAATGGCATTCTTACTAGTAACAATTACATTCATGATATCAGAAATGAACATTGTCACTAGTGACAATTAAATTGTTGATATCAAGAATTTAATTGTTGATATCAAGAATTAAATTGTTGATATCAAGAATAGACGTCTTTACTAGTAACCATGTGATTACTGATATCAAAAATAAAGGTCTTTACTAGTAAGAATTGTATTTCTGATATGTGAAATCGGAATTTCAACTAGTAAGAAAGCAATTCTTGATATCA
This sequence comes from Carassius auratus, assembly GCF_003368295.1. Classification (NCBI taxonomy): domain Eukaryota; kingdom Metazoa; phylum Chordata; class Actinopteri; order Cypriniformes; family Cyprinidae; genus Carassius; species Carassius auratus. Next base: position 430,999 of record NW_020524791.1, on the reverse strand, counting down.
ACAATTAAATTTGAATGGCAGCCTATGGTGACATTTAACTAGTGAAAATACATTTCCTGATATCAAGAATTAACATTGTTACTAGTGGAAATTGAATTGTTGATATCAAAAATAGCAATTGTTACTAGTAGAAATCTAATTCCTGATATCAAGAATTAACATTGTTACTAGTGGAAATGTAATTGTTGATATCAAAAATTCTAATTGTTACTAGTGGAAATGTAATTGTTGATATCAAGAATTAACATTGTTACTAGTAAAAATTGAATTGTTGATATCAAGAATACATATCCTGCGAATGAATAAAAGTTAATTTGGCTTGCCATACTAGAGAGCTCTCTAATTCAATTGTTACTAGTAAAAACTGAATTATAGAGCTCTCTAATTGTAATTGTTACTAGTAAAAACTGAATTAGAGAGCTCTTTAATTCAATTCTTACTAGTAACAATTCCAATTACAGAGCTCTATAATTGTATTATTACTAGTAGAAACTCCTATTCATGAGATGCAAAACAGATTGCAGATATCCCGCCTACAACAGTGCATTTCAAAATAAAAGCCCTGTAGCGTGGTTCTAAAGTATCCTGAAATATTTTACAGACTTAGGTAACATTAATCATGTTCACATTAAAGCAAAATTAAGATGATGCCTGAGATGAATATTTACAGTGTTTAGAATTGATATGCAATAATAGAATGATTGTGTTTGTTGTTTAGTAAAATAGAAAACATTAGGCCAAATAGTCTTAAACTTTTTTATAAATTGTGACTCGGGGTTAAATCTAGCCTAAAGTTTTTTTCAAGTTTTTTTTTCTTCTTCTTTTTTTCTCCAGGTTGCAATATTGTTTTATATTTTGCCTTCAAATAAGCTTATGCCTGTTGTGGTTGCATGTGTTTGTTGTTAAGTAAAATGAACAAGAGAACACTGAGGAATTCTGACTGTGCATTTAACTCTTTTGTATATATAAATATATATATATTATCGTTAGTCTCATATCATAATTGATAAAAGTTATATTTCAATGTTTTTGGTAAACAAGAAAAAACAAATTTTTTAGAAATCACATTGTTATTTTTTATTGATATTATAACAGTACATTCAACCAGATGTGTGAACAAGTATGCAAAAAGAAAAAGATCCATCATCAATTGCCTAACCAATAAAAGTGACTTAGGCAGAATATGCCATGACTTTCTCTTACATATAAAATGCAAACATAACAAAACTTGTTTTACTCTCCTAAATGTAACCAAGATGTGTAACTTGTGAACCCTAACCAAGTTGTTTCTTATTAATGTCTAACCTTAACCACTGTTTTCCTTTTCTACCCTTAATCAAAGTTCCACTTAGGTGCTGTGCAAACATAACCAAAGTTTTTTTATTCTCCTAAATATAACCAAGATGTGTAATTTGTCCTGACGGCAGTAATGGGATGGGACTGTAGGCAGTCCAGAGAGCCATTCTTTCAGGAAGGTCTGGTCAACATCTGATATGGGCACACATGGGCCAGTCTTGTTGATCTCGGGTTTACACGGATCAGTTTTGGATTTTAACCATGATCCGATGGTTCTGGGGGCGATGCAAAGTGTTGAACAGAAAAGATTCTTACACACAGGTAGTTTACGTCTATCTGCCAGTTGCAGGTGGTATAATAGGGACGTTGTTCTCCAAGATGCAATACCACCTTTCTTCTGTTTTATGGGCACATTTTGGACTAGAGTCTGGATATACAGCTTGTGTGTCTCCCAGAAAGGCATGGACCAGAAATTGTTTAAGATATCTGTTCCATGCTCTTCAGTCAGTTTCTCTGACTTTAAGCAGTGATGTGATGTGTAGGGTGGGCCCATGGTCTTTGGTGGTCTCTCCTGTCCCATTGGATTCTTCTAATTCTCCCCCTTAAGACGCTTCTCCTTTATCAGCTCTCGCTTCCACATATCTGGCCTTGGGTGCCTATGACGTTGAACAGCAGAAGTTTCAAGTACATCTCCTGCATCTCCTTCACTGACAGCTCCTTGAGCTGTGTCTGTATCACTACCATTATCTGGGCTGTCATCTTTCTCAGGTGTATAGTCCTCATTCAAAACAGTGTCATCGATTTCACTATTTGACGATAAATCAGGATCTGATTCTGCTCTGGAGGCTTTACTGGCCGTTTCCTCTTCTATTTGTTGCCCCATGTCTACGCCATTACCTTCTTTCTCAGGTCTGCTCTCATCTAAATCCTCCAACTCCACTACATGGGTATCAACTTTATTTCCTGACATTAAAACAGACAATGGAGTGCTGTTGAGTATTTTAACTCAGTAAATCATGTTAAATTCATAGGTCCACTGCAAAAAAAAAAAAAAAAAAAAAAAAAAAAAAAAAAAAATCTAAATCTTACCAAATACTTCTTATGTCTAGTCAAAATGTCTAATTTATATAAAAAACTATTTTACTTTTTTTATTTTACTATTTTTACTTTTATTTGCATTTAAAATAAAAAGTAAATGCTTGAAAAATTACTTCACTTTATTTTTTCCAGCATCTTTGCATATCTGAACCCTTTCCAGCAGTGACTGTATGATTTTGAGATACATCCTTTCACATTGAGGACATTTGCGGGACTCAAACACAACTATTTAAAAAGATTCAAACATTCACTGATGCTCCAGAAGGAAACAAGATGCATTAAGAGCTGGGGGGTGAAAACTTTTGGAATTTGAAGATCAATGTAAATTGTACTTAATTTGTGTACCGGGAAACATACAAGTATATTCTGTTGCTCACGAAGGGCAGAACTAAATGGAAAACAATTATATTTCAACAAAATAAGAAAAATTTGGCCATCTTCATTGTGTTCAAAAGTTTTCACCCCCCAGCTCTTAATGCATCTTGTTTCCTTCTGGAGCATCAGTGAATGTTTGAATCTTTTTAAATAGTTGTGTTTGAGTCCCTCAAATGTCCTCAGTGTGATAAGGTGTATCTCAAAATCATAAAGTCACTGCTGGAAAGGGTTCAAATATGCAAACATACTGGAAAACTGAAGAATCTGCAGGACCTTAAAGATTTTTCTGAAGAACGTTGCTCAGTTTAACTGTTCAGAACAAACAAGGGACTCATGCACAACCATCACAAAACAGAAAGACAGTCGAGGATCATCAGGTAACAGAAGACAGTATATATAACTTTTGAGTGGGGTTATTTTAATAATTTCAGCAATTCTTTTGTCTTGTGGACTAAATGTTAATATCTTTTATGTACAATATCTTACTCAGGACAGTACTAAATAAAAAATAACACGCATTTAGTATGATCTCTCTTATTTTTTGAAAATTACTCATATTTTCACAGATTCTGCAAGGGGTGCCCAAACTTTCGATCCCCACTGTAAATGCATAAAAACTATCATATTGTATTATTTGTCTGATGATGTTCAATTATCAATCAATCCATCCATAACCAAGATAATTACTAGACGATTTTCATTATCATTATTATTAGTATCATCATTATCATAGATTTTGGCCTTTATCATAGACTTTGGCCTTTTCAGAACTTGTACTATTATGATCATTATTATTATCAATATCTTTATTATTATTATCATTACTATTACTATCATCATTATAATAGATTTTGGAATTTTATCATAGACCTTTCAGTGTCCCACATTATCACTAAAGAAAAATGAAATGTTTGGTTTAATTAAAAATATTATGTCAACAGGTTCCACACAATTTGTTTAACTAATCTCAACAAACAATAATTTAATTCATTTTACAAAAGATGTTAAAGCAAGCAATCCAAATTAACAAGCCTTAATAGAATCAACAAACAACAATTCAGTTCATAGTACATGAAAGTTATAATTATTCATGACAAAGAAAAATTAATGTTTCCACATCAGAAACACTGCTCCCTTCAATAAGGATTTAATAAGACTATAACACTGAATCGGCAAATAAGAGTGCAGTCGTTCTATACAATTCAACATCGCTTCTTAATTAATGTTCATCAAACAGACCACAAACACATGTTTGAAATGCAATGTTACATTTCCAACAACTTATTTGTGTGATACGTTCTAAATTATATTAGAACAAGTTCTTTAACTGAACTGTTATCTGTTATTACTCAGGTACCTATCTAATGGTGCTACACTTCTGCAAGAGGGTGACAGAACAACAATTACCCATAATACACTGCAAAATCCTCAGCCAATGAGATAGTCTGTATAGGTTTTATTAATCTGTTACTTTTATGCAACAGTTATGTTGGCTGAACAAATCATTTTTAAGTAAAGCTGACAATACACACTTTTTTGTTGAATGAACTAGACTAAATTAAGTTCACATTGTTAATGTAAATTGGCAAAAGTGAAAGTAAATTTTTTTGAGTGTAGGAAGCACCAGATTGTTTTTAGACAACTTGCACTAAGAGCACTAATATGTCTATAATTTCTTTTATGAATGTGTTATCTGCATTTTCTCTTTTTATTTTGTTAGGAGACGTCCTGGGTTTTTTAAAATGGTATTGTGTTTGAATTTAATGTTTTGGCTACAAATCGCAGATATTGCAGACTGCTCAGCCCTGCCTCTCCACCGTGTACTTCGTCCATGTCAGCTGGGGGCGCCAAAGTTTCCCGCCTTCCTGTTTATATACCCCAGTTGAATATGCATAAGGCACGATTAGCATAATGATATGTCAATGATTACAGAGCTCTGTAATGCAATTGTTACTAGTAAGAATTGCTATTGTAGAGCTCTGTAATTCAATTTGAACTAGTAATATTATGGGAGGCCCTTTCAGCATAAAAACGTTCCAGCGTTACTCGTCGTAATTATATTTTTACTAGTAACAATTCAATTAAAGAGCTCTATAATTTAATTTTTACTAGTAACAATTACAATTATAGAGCTCTATAATTCAATTTTTACTAGTAACAATTATGATTGTAGAGCTCTCTAATTGAATTATAGAGCTCTGCAATTGTATTCTTACTAGTAACAACTGAATTAAAGAGCTCTATAATTCAATTTTTACTAGTAACAATTCCAATTAGAGAGCTCTACAATTCATTTATTACTAGTAAGAATACAATTGCAGAGCTCTGTAATTCAGTTGTTACTAGTAATAATCCAATTGCAGAGCTCTACAATTCCACTAGAGAGCTCTCTAATTCAATTGTTACTAGTAAAAACTGAATTATAGAGCTCTCTAATTGTAATTGTTACTAGTAAAAACTGAATTAGAGAGCTCTTTAATTCAATTCTTACTAGTAACAATTCCAATTACAGAGCTCTATAATTGTATTATTACTAGTAGAAACTCCTATTCATGAGATGCAAAACAGATTGCAGATATCCCGCCTACAACAGTGCATTTCAAAATAAAAGCCCTGTAGCGTGGTTCTAAAGTATCCTGAAATATTTTACAGACTTAGGTAACATTAATCATGTTCACATTAAAGCAAAATTAAGATGATGCCTGAGATGAATATTTACAGTGTTTAGAATTGATATGCAATAATAGAATGATTGTGTTTGTTGTTTAGTAAAATAGAAAACATTAGGCCAAATAGTCTTAAACTTTGTTATAAATTGTGACTCGAGGTTAAATCTAGCCTAAAGTTTTTACAAAGTTTTTTTTTTTTTTTCTTCTTTTTTTCTCCAGGTTGCAATATTGTTTTATATTTTGCCTTCAAATAAGCTTATGCCTGTTGTGGTTGCATGTGTTTGTTGTTAAGTAAAATGAACAAGAGAACACTGAGGAATTCTGACTGTGCATTTAACTCTTTTGTATATATAAAAATATATATTATCGTTAGTCTCATATCATAATTGATAAAAGTTATATTTCAATGTTTTTGGTAAACAAGAAAAAAAATTGTTTTTAGAAATCACATTGTTATTTTTTATTGATATTATAACAGTACATTCAACCAGATGTGTGAACAAGTATGCAAAAAGAAAAAGATCCATCATTAAATTGCCTAACCAATAAAAGTGACTTAGGCAGAATATGCCATGACTTTCTCTTACATATAAAATGCAAACATAACAAAACTTGTTTTACTCTCCTAATTGTAACCAAGATGTGTAACTTGTGAACCCTAACCAAGTTGTTTCTTATTAATGTCTAACCTTAACCACTGTTTTCCTTTTCTACCCTTAATCGAAGTTCCACTTAGGTGCTGTGCAAACATAACCAAAGTTTTTTTATTCTCCTAAATATAACCAAGATGTGTAATTTGTCCTGACGGCAGTAATGGGATGGGACTGTAGGCAGTCCAGAGAGCCATTCTTTCAGGAAGGTCTGGTCAACATCTGATATGGGCACACATGGGCCAGTCTTGTTGATCTTGGGTTTACACGGATCAGTTTTGGATTTTAACCATGATCCGATGGTTCTGGGGGCGATGCAAAGTGTTGAACAGAAAAGATTCTTACACACAGGTAGTTTACGTCTATCTGCCAGTTGCAGGTAGTATAATAGGGACGTTGTCTCCCTTAAGACGCTTCTCCTTTATCAGCTCTTGCTTCACATATCTGGCCTTGGGTGCCTATGACGTTGAACAGCAGAAGTTTCTAGTACATCTACTGCATCTCCTTCACTGACAGCTCCTTGAGCTGTGTCTGTATCACTACCATTATCTGGGCTGTCATCTTTCTCAGGTCTATAGTCCTCATCCAAGACAGTGTCATCGATTTCACTATTTGACGATAAATCAGGATCTGATTCTGCTCTGGAGGCTTTACTGGCCGTTTCCTCTTCTATCTGTTGCCCCATGTCTACGCCATTACCTTCTTTCTCAGGTCTGCTCTCATCTTAATCCTCCAACTCCACTACATGGGTATCAACTTTATTTCCTGACATTAAAACAGAAAATGGAGTGCTGTTGAGTATTTTAACTCATTAAATCATGTTAAATTCATAGGTCCACTGCAAAAAAAAAAAAAAAAAAAAAAAAAAAATCTAAATCTTACCATATACTTCTTATGTCTAGTCAAAATGTCTAATTTATATAAAAAACTATTTTTCTTTTTTATTTTACTATTTTTACTTTTATTTGCATTTAAAATAAAAAGTAAATGCTTGAAAAATTACTTCACTTTATTTTTTCCAGCATCTTTGCGTATCTGAACCCTTTCCAGCCGTGACTGTATGATTTTGAGATACATCCTTTCACATTGAGGACATTTGAGGGACTCAAACACAACTATTTAAAAAGATTCAAACATTCACTGATGCTCCAGAAGGAAACAAGATGCATTAAGAGCTGGGGGTGAAAACTTTTGGAATTTGAAGATCAAGGTAAATTGTACTTAATTTGTGTACCGGGAAACATACAAGTATCTTCTGTTGCTTACGAAGGGCAGAACTAAATGGAAAACAATTATATTTCAACAAAATAAGAAAAATTTGGCCATCTTCATTGTGTTCAAAAGTTTTCACCCCCCAGCTCTTAATGCATCTTGTTTCCTTCTGGAGCATCAGTGAATGTTTGAATCTTTTTAAATAGTTTTGTTTGAGTCCCTCAAATGTCCTCAGTCTGGGGCAACAAATAGAAGAGGAAACGGCCAGTAAAGCCTCCAGAGCAGAATCAGATCCTGATTTATCGTCAAATAGTGAAATCGATGACACTGTTTTGAATGAGGACTATACACCTGAGAAAGATGACAGCCCAGATAATGGTAGTGATACAGACACAGCTCAAGGAGCTGTCAGTGAAGGAGATGCAGGAGATGTACTTGAAACTTCTGCTGTTCAACGTCATAGGCACCCAAGGCCAGATATGTGGAAGCGAGAGCTGATAAAGGAGAAGCGTCTTAAGGGGGAGAATTAGAAGAATCCAATGGGACAGGAGAGACCACCAAAGACCATGGGCCCACCCTACACATCACATCACTGCTTAAAGTCAGAGAAACTGACTGAAGAGCATGGAACAGATATCTTAAACAATTTCTGGTCCATGCCTTTCTGGGAGACACACAAGCTGTATATCCAGACTTGCAATATTACTAGTTCAAATTGAATTACAGAGCTCTACAATTGCAATTCTTACTAGTAACAATTGCATTACAGAGCTCTGTAATCGGTGACATATCATTATGCTAATCGTGCCTTATGCATATTCAACTGGGGTATATAAACAGGCAGGAGGGAAATTTTGGCGCCCCCAGCTGACATGGACGAAGTACACGGTGGAGAGGCAGGGCTGAGCAGTCTGCAATATCTGCGATTTGTAGCCAAAACATTAAATTCAAACACAATACCATTTTAAAAACCCCAGGACGTCTCCTAACAAAATAAAAAGAGAAAATGCAGATAACACATTCATAAAAGAAATTATAGACATATTAGTGCTCTTAGTGCAAGTTGTCTAAAAACAATCTGGTGCTTCCTACACTCAAAAAAATTTACTTTCACTTTTGCCAATTTACTTTAACAATGTGAACTTAATTTAGTCTAGTTCATTCAACAAAAAAGTGTGTATTGTCAGCTTTACTTAAAAATTATTTGTTCAGCCAACATAACTGTTGCATAAAAGTAACAGATTAATAAAACCAATACAGACTTGAATCTCATTGGCTGAGGATTTTGCAGTGTATTATGGGTAATTGTTGTTCTGTCACCCTCTTGCAGAAGTGTAGCACCATTAGATAGGTACCTGAGTAATAACAGATCACAGTTAAGTTAATGAACTTGTTCTAATGTAATTTAGAAGAAATCACACAAATAAATTGTTGGAAATGTAACATTGCATTTCAAACGTGTGTTTGTGGTCTGTTTGATGAAGCTTAATAAAGAAATGATGTGTAATTGTATTGATAGTCTGCACTCTTATTTGTTGATTCGGTGTTATAGTCTTATTAAATCCTTATTGAAGGGAGCAGTGTTTCTGAAGTGGAATCATTAATTTTTCTTTGTCATCATCAATTATAACTTTCATGTACAATGAACTGAATTGTTGTTTGTTGATTCTACTAAGGTTTGTTAATTTAGTTTACTTTAACATCTTTTGTTAAATGAACTAAATTATTGTTTGTTGAGATTAGTTAAACAAATTGTGTGGAACCTGTTGACATAATATTTTTAATTAAACCCAACATTTCATTTTTCTTTAGTGATAATGTGGGAATTTGAAGATCAATGTAAATTGTACTTAATTTGTGTACCGGGAAACATACAAGTATATTCTGTTGCTCACGAAGGGCAGAACTAAATGGAAAACAATTATATTTCAACAAAATAAGAAAAATTTGGCCATCTTCATTGTGTTCAAAAGTTTTCACCCCCCAGCTCTTAATGCATCTTGTTTCCTTCTGGAGCATCAGTGAATGTTTGAATCTTTTTAAATAGTTGTGTTTGAGTCCCTCAAATGTCCTCAGTGTGATAAGGTGTATCTCAAAATCATAAAGTCACTGCTGGAAAGGGTTCAAATATGCAAACATACTGGAAAACTGAAGAATCTGCAGGACCTTAAAGATTTTTCTGAAGAACGTTGCTCAGTTTAACTGTTCAGAACAAACAAGGGACTCATGCACAACCATCACAAAACAGAAAGACAGTCGAGGATCATCAGGTAACAGAAGACAGTATATATAACTTTTGAGTGGGGTTATTTTAATAATTTCAGCAATTCTTTTGTCTTGTGGACTAAATGTTAATATCTTTTATGTACAATATCTTACTCAGGACAGTACTAAATAAAAAATAACACGCATTTAGTATGATCTCTCTTATTTTTTGAAAATTACTCATATTTTCACAGATTCTGCAAGGGGTGCCCAAACTTTCGATCCCCACTGTAAATGCATAAAAACTATCATATTGTATTATTTGTCTGATGATGTTCAATTATCAATCAATCCATCCATAACCAAGATAATTACTAGACGATTTTCATTATCATTATTATTAGTATCATCATTATCATAGATTTTGGCCTTTATCATAGACTTTGGCCTTTTCAGAACTTGTACTATTATGATCATTATTATTATCAATATCTTTATTATTATTATCATTACTATTACTATCATCATTATAATAGATTTTGGAATTTTATCATAGACCTTTCAGTGTCCCACATTATCACTAAAGAAAAATGAAATGTTTGGTTTAATTAAAAATATTATGTCAACAGGTTCCACACAATTTGTTTAACTAATCTCAACAAACAATAATTTAATTCATTTTACAAAAGATGTTAAAGCAAGCAATCCAAATTAACAAGCCTTAATAGAATCAACAAACAACAATTCAGTTCATAGTACATGAAAGTTATAATTATTCATGACAAAGAAAAATTAATGTTTCCACATCAGAAACACTGCTCCCTTCAATAAGGATTTAATAAGACTATAACACTGAATCGGCAAATAAGAGTGCAGTCGTTCTATACAATTCAACATCGCTTCTTAATTAATGTTCATCAAACAGACCACAAACACATGTTTGAAATGCAATGTTACATTTCCAACAACTTATTTGTGTGATACGTTCTAAATTATATTAGAACAAGTTCTTTAACTGAACTGTTATCTGTTATTACTCAGGTACCTATCTAATGGTGCTACACTTCTGCAAGAGGGTGACAGAACAACAATTACCCATAATACACTGCAAAATCCTCAGCCAATGAGATAGTCTGTATAGGTTTTATTAATCTGTTACTTTTATGCAACAGTTATGTTGGCTGAACAAATCATTTTTAAGTAAAGCTGACAATACACACTTTTTTGTTGAATGAACTAGACTAAATTAAGTTCACATTGTTAATGTAAATTGGCAAAAGTGAAAGTAAATTTTTTTGAGTGTAGGAAGCACCAGATTGTTTTTAGACAACTTGCACTAAGAGCACTAATATGTCTATAATTTCTTTTATGAATGTGTTATCTGCATTTTCTCTTTTTATTTTGTTAGGAGACGTCCTGGGTTTTTTAAAATGGTATTGTGTTTGAATTTAATGTTTTGGCTACAAATCGCAGATATTGCAGACTGCTCAGCCCTGCCTCTCCACCGTGTACTTCGTCCATGTCAGCTGGGGGCGCCAAAGTTTCCCGCCTTCCTGTTTATATACCCCAGTTGAATATGCATAAGGCACGATTAGCATAATGATATGTCAATGATTACAGAGCTCTGTAATGCAATTGTTACTAGTAAGAATTGCTATTGTAGAGCTCTGTAATTCAATTTGAACTAGTAATATTATGGGAGGCCCTTTCAGCATAAAAACGTTCCAGCGTTACTCGTCGTAATTATATTTTTACTAGTAACAATTCAATTAAAGAGCTCTATAATTTAATTTTTACTAGTAACAATTACAATTATAGAGCTCTATAATTCAATTTTTACTAGTAACAATTATGATTGTAGAGCTCTCTAATTGAATTATAGAGCTCTGCAATTGTATTCTTACTAGTAACAACTGAATTAAAGAGCTCTATAATTCAATTTTTACTAGTAACAATTCCAATTAGAGAGCTCTACAATTCATTTATTACTAGTAAGAATACAATTGCAGAGCTCTGTAATTCAGTTGTTACTAGTAATAATCCAATTGCAGAGCTCTACAATTCCACTAGAGAGCTCTCTAATTCAATTGTTACTAGTAAAAACTGAATTATAGAGCTCTCTAATTGTAATTGTTACTAGTAAAAACTGAATTAGAGAGCTCTTTAATTCAATTCTTACTAGTAACAATTCCAATTACAGAGCTCTATAATTGTATTATTACTAGTAGAAACTCCTATTCATGAGATGCAAAACAGATTGCAGATATCCCGCCTACAACAGTGCATTTCAAAATAAAAGCCCTGTAGCGTGGTTCTAAAGTATCCTGAAATATTTTACAGACTTAGGTAACATTAATCATGTTCACATTAAAGCAAAATTAAGATGATGCCTGAGATGAATATTTACAGTGTTTAGAATTGATATGCAATAATAGAATGATTGTGTTTGTTGTTTAGTAAAATAGAAAACATTAGGCCAAATAGTCTTAAACTTTGTTATAAATTGTGACTCGAGGTTAAATCTAGCCTAAAGTTTTTACAAAGTTTTTTTTTTTTTTCTTCTTTTTTTCTCCAGGTTGCAATATTGTTTTATATTTTGCCTTCAAATAAGCTTATGCCTGTTGTGGTTGCATGTGTTTGTTGTTAAGTAAAATGAACAAGAGAACACTGAGGAATTCTGACTGTGCATTTAACTCTTTTGTATATATAAAAATATATATTATCGTTAGTCTCATATCATAATTGATAAAAGTTATATTTCAATGTTTTTGGTAAACAAGAAAAAAAATTGTTTTTAGAAATCACATTGTTATTTTTTATTGATATTATAACAGTACATTCAACCAGATGTGTGAACAAGTATGCAAAAAGAAAAAGATCCATCATTAAATTGCCTAACCAATAAAAGTGACTTAGGCAGAATATGCCATGACTTTCTCTTACATATAAAATGCAAACATAACAAAACTTGTTTTACTCTCCTAATTGTAACCAAGATGTGTAACTTGTGAACCCTAACCAAGTTGTTTCTTATTAATGTCTAACCTTAACCACTGTTTTCCTTTTCTACCCTTAATCGAAGTTCCACTTAGGTGCTGTGCAAACATAACCAAAGTTTTTTTATTCTCCTAAATATAACCAAGATGTGTAATTTGTCCTGACGGCAGTAATGGGATGGGACTGTAGGCAGTCCAGAGAGCCATTCTTTCAGGAAGGTCTGGTCAACATCTGATATGGGCACACATGGGCCAGTCTTGTTGATCTTGGGTTTACACGGATCAGTTTTGGATTTTAACCATGATCCGATGGTTCTGGGGGCGATGCAAAGTGTTGAACAGAAAAGATTCTTACACACAGGTAGTTTACGTCTATCTGCCAGTTGCAGGTAGTATAATAGGGACGTTGTCTCCCTTAAGACGCTTCTCCTTTATCAGCTCTTGCTTCACATATCTGGCCTTGGGTGCCTATGACGTTGAACAGCAGAAGTTTCTAGTACATCTACTGCATCTCCTTCACTGACAGCTCCTTGAGCTGTGTCTGTATCACTACCATTATCTGGGCTGTCATCTTTCTCAGGTCTATAGTCCTCATCCAAGACAGTGTCATCGATTTCACTATTTGACGATAAATCAGGATCTGATTCTGCTCTGGAGGCTTTACTGGCCGTTTCCTCTTCTATCTGTTGCCCCATGTCTACGCCATTACCTTCTTTCTCAGGTCTGCTCTCATCTTAATCCTCCAACTCCACTACATGGGTATCAACTTTATTTCCTGACATTAAAACAGAAAATGGAGTGCTGTTGAGTATTTTAACTCATTAAATCATGTTAAATTCATAGGTCCACTGCAAAAAAAAAAAAAAAAAAAAAAAAAAATCTAAATCTTACCATATACTTCTTATGTCTAGTCAAAATGTCTAATTTATATAAAAAACTATTTTTCTTTTTTATTTTACTATTTTTACTTTTATTTGCATTTAAAATAAAAAGTAAATGCTTGAAAAATTACTTCACTTTATTTTTTCCAGCATCTTTGCGTATCTGAACCCTTTCCAGCCGTGACTGTATGATTTTGAGATACATCCTTTCACATTGAGGACATTTGAGGGACTCAAACACAACTATTTAAAAAGATTCAAACATTCACTGATGCTCCAGAAGGAAACAAGATGCATTAAGAGCTGGGGGTGAAAACTTTTGGAATTTGAAGATCAAGGTAAATTGTACTTAATTTGTGTACCGGGAAACATACAAGTATCTTCTGTTGCTTACGAAGGGCAGAACTAAATGGAAAACAATTATATTTCAACAAAATAAGAAAAATTTGGCCATCTTCATTGTGTTCAAAAGTTTTCACCCCCCAGCTCTTAATGCATCTTGTTTCCTTCTGGAGCATCAGTGAATGTTTGAATCTTTTTAAATAGTTTTGTTTGAGTCCCTCAAATGTCCTCAGTCTGAAAAGATGCATCTCAAAATCATAAAGTCACTGCTGGAAAGGGTTCAAATATGCAAACATACTGGAAAACTGAAGAATCTGCAGGACCTTAAAGATTTTTCTGAAGAACGTTGCTCAGTTTAACTGTTCAGAACAAACAAGGGACTCATGCACAACCATCACAAAACAGAAAGACAGTCGAGGATCATCAGGTAACAGAAGACAGTATATATAACTTTTGAGTGGGGTTATTTTAATAATTTCAGCAATTCTTTTGTCTTGTGGACTAAATGTTAATATCTTTTATGTACAATATCTTACTCAGGACAGTACTAAATAAAAAATAACACGCATTTAGTATGATCTCTCTTATTTTTTGAAAATTACTAATATTTTCACAGATTCTGCAAGGGGTGCCCAAACTTTCGATCCCCACTGTAAATGCATAAAAACTATCATATTGTATTATTTGTCTGATGTTCAATTATCAATCAATCCATCCATAACCAAGATAATTACTAGACGATTTTCATTATCATTATTATTACTATCATCATTATCATAGATTTTGGCCTTTATCATAGACTTTGGCCTTTTCAGAACTTGTACTATTATGATCATTATTATTATCAATATCATTATTATTATTATCATTACTATTACTATCATCATTATCATAGATTTTGGAATTTTATCATAGACCTTTCAGTGTCCCACATTATCACTAAAGAAAAATGAAATGTTGGGTTTAATTAAAAATATTATGTCAACAGGTTCCACACAATTTGTTTAACTAATCTCAACAAACAATAATTTAGTTCATTTAACAAAAGATGTTAAAGTAAACTAAATTAACAAACCTTAGTAGAATCAACAAACAACAATTCAGTTCATTGTACATGAAAGTTATAATTGATGATGACAAAGAAAAATTAATGATTCCACTTCAGAAACACTGCTCCCTTCAATAAGGATTTAATAAGACTATAACACCGAATCAACAAATAAGAGTGCAGACTATCAATACAATTACACATCATTTCTTTATTAAGCTTCATCAAACAGACCACAAACACACGTTTGAAATGCAATGTTACATTTCCAACAATTTATTTGTGTGATTTCTTCTAAATTACATTAGAACAAGTTCATTAACTTAACTGTGATCTGTTATTACTCAGGTACCTATCTAATGGTGCTACACTTCTGCAAGAGGGTGACAGAACAACAATTACCCATAATACACTGCAAAATCCTCAGCCAATGAGATTCAAGTCTGTATTGGTTTTATTAATCTGTTACTTTTATGCAACAGTTATGTTGGCTGAACAAATAATTTTTAAGTAAAGCTGACAATACACACTTTTTTGTTGAATGAACTAGACTAAATTAAGTTCACATTGTTAAAGTAAATTGGCAAAAGTGAAAGTAAATTTTTTTGAGTGTAGGAAGCACCAGATTGTTTTTAGACAACTTGCACTAAGAGCACTAATATGTCTATAATTTCTTTTATGAATGTGTTATCTGCATTTTCTCTTTTTATTTTGTTAGGAGACGTCCTGGGGTTTTTAAAATGGTATTGTGTTTGAATTTAATGTTTTGGCTACAAATCGCAGATATTGCAGACTGCTCAGCCCTGCCTCTCCACCGTGTACTTCGTCCATGTCAGCTGGGGGCGCCAAAATTTCCCTCCTGCCTGTTTATATACCCCAGTTGAATATGCATAAGGCACGATTAGCATAATGATATGTCACCGATTACAGAGCTCTGTAATGCAATTGTTACTAGTAAGAATTGCAATTGTAGAGCTCTGTAATTCAATTTGAACTAGTAATATTGCAATTACAGAGCTCTCTAATTCTAATTGTTACTAGTAAGAACTGAATTATGGAGCTCTGTAACTTAATTCTTACTAGTAACAATTCAATTAGAGAGCTCTGTAATTTAATTATAGAGCTCTATAATCAAATTGTTACTAGTAACAATTGAATTAGAGAGCTCTATAATTAAATTATTACTAGTAAGAATTGCAATTAGAGAGCTCTGCAATTGAATTCTTACTAGTAATAATTTGATTATAGAGCTCTATAAATGAATTACAGAGCTCTCTAATTGAATTGTTACTAGTAACAATTATGATTAGAGAGCTCTGTAATTCAATTGTTACTAGTAACAATTACGATTAGAGAGCTCTCTAATTCAATTGTTACTAGTAACAATTCAATTAGAGAGCTCTGTAATTCAATTATAGAGCTCTGCAATTACACATATCTTTAATGTGTATTTTTACTAGTAATAAATCAATTGAAGAGCTCTGTAATTCAATTGTTACTAGTAAGAATTCAATTAGAGAGCTCTATAATGGTAATTGTTACTAGTAATAATTCAATTAGAGAGCTCTATAATTGTAATTGTTACTAGTAAGAATTCAATTAGAGAGCTCTATAATTGTAATTGTTACTAGTAAGAATTCAATTAGAGAGCTCTATAATCATAATTGTTACTAGTAACAATTGAATTAGAGAGCTCTATAATTGTAATTGTTACTAGTAACAATTCAATTAGAGAGCTCTATAATCCGAATTGTTACTAGTAACAATTGAATTGCAGAGCTCTATAATTAAAAATGAATGGAAGTCAATGGAGACATATGACTAGTAATAAATGAATTGTAGAGCTCTCTAATTGGAATTGTTACTAGTAACAATTGAATTAGAGAGCTCTATAATCATAATTGTTACTAGTAAAAATTCAATTAGAGAGCTCTATAATTGTAATTGTTACTAGTAAGAATTCAATTAGAGAGCTCTATAATTGTAATTGTTACTAGTAAGAATTCAATTAGAGAGCTCTATAATCATAATTGTTACTAGTAATAATTGAATTATAGAGCTCTATAATTGTAATTGTTACTAGTACAAATTAAATTATAGAGCTCTTTAATTGAATTGTTACTAGTAAAAATATAATTACGACGAGTAACGCTGGGACGTTTTTATGCTGAAAGGGCCTCCCATATAAGGACACGTATTCTTGATATCAAAAATGACGTCATCGGAAATGCAGAAATGTGTTTATCATATCAAAAATGAAATTACAACAAGTAATACACATAATTATTGATATCTTTCACTTAATTGTTACATGTTAAAATTACATTTTCACTTGTAAAAAGTTTTATTTTAGATATCATGAATTCCTTTTTGGATATGTGCATATCAATTAACTCCTTTTTGGATATGTGCATAATTTAATGACGAGTGCAACCCTTTATGAATGTTTATTGCTGATAGACGACAAAATAAAGAGCCCAAAAGAGAATGGGCACATTCGATTGCCTTCTCATGAAAATTAAACACTTCTGTAGGTTATTTTTAATAATTATTTGTATTTTATTTTGACAGATACTATTTAACTCCGCCTACCAATGCGTGTTAGTGTTTGTCAAAACTGCAAAAAGACATCTAAAATTTATCAATGATTGTGGCGCAGGTGGTAGGGCGCGAAGCAATCGCTTTTGGAGGCGACAGACCCGGGTTCGATCCCGCCTTCTGCCGAGCTTTTTACTTCACCCTTTTCACGTCCCCTATCACATCGAAAGGCATATATTTTCAATAAAACTCAACGAAATTATCGAAAAGTGAAAAATAACGTGGAGATTGTGTAAGGCTAGGGCTAGTTGTAGGGAAGGTTTCCATTTAATCATTTGTAAATAACAATTATAATTTACTCTCAGTATGTTATTATTGTAGCCTATACTGTTTTATAATGTGGCCTACAACAATAATGAGGTGCACATATTGGTCACTACTTGCACTAAGTAGCACGAACAGCATCAAACTATTACTGTAAGAAAATACTCATATTTATTAAAAAGTGTAAATAGAATCTATTGCTAATAAAATATGCTATTTTCACTTAGTGTAAATATAATTCATTGTATTCAAATAGCCCCTGGCAAAATCAAACTCTAAACTATCAGCCAATTCAACTGAAAGATTAAGGCTGTGGTATTAATTTTTCAGATTTCTAAGGATTCTTCTAAGCCTTTTTCAGTTTTATTTACATTTAATAATTTTGCAGACGCTTTTATCCAAAGCGACTTACAAATGAGAACAATAGAAGCAGTCAGGTCAACAAGAGAACAACAACAGTATACAAGTGCCATGACAAGTCTCAGTTAGTCTAGTACAGAACGCATATCCAGGTTTTTTTTTATATTAAATATGAAAAGAAAGAAAAGTGCTAGTATTAGTTGGTTAAGTGCTTGTGAAAAAGATGAGTCTTAAGATGTTTCATGAAAATGAGTAAAAACTCAGCTGTACGAATTGAGATTGGGAGGTCATTCCACCAGCTGGGCACAGTCCAGGAAAAGGTCCGTGAGAGTGATTTTGAATTTCTTTGGGATGGCACCACAAGGCGTCGTTCACTTGCAGAGTGCAAACTTCTGGAGGGCACATATGATTTAACCAGTGAGTTTAGGTATGTTGGTGTCGTGCCAGTGGTCGTCTTGTAGGCAAGCATCAGTACCTTGAATCTGATGCGAGCGGCTGCTGGTAGCCAGTGTAACTTGATGAGGAGAGGAGTAACGTCAGCTTTTTTTGACTCATTAAAGACAACCCTTTCTGCTGCATTCTGGATCATTTGCAAAGGCTTGATAGTACATGCAGGAAGAGCCAGGAGGACATTACCATAGTCCAGTCTGGAGAGTTGACAAGAAGTTCTGTGGCTTATTCTGACAGGAAGGGTCTAATCTTCCTAATGTTGTATAAGGCAAATCTGCAGGACTGGCTCGTTGTAGCAATGTGGTCTGTGAAGTATAACTGATGATCAATCATAACTCATAGGTTTCTGGCTGAATTGAAAATAAATGCAATAAATGTGTATAACCGTAGTGTAGCGACAGTAGTTTAATATTATTGGTGTGCATAGAAATATGTTTAAAGCTTGTAGATAATTTACCCCAATAAAACAAACTTGATTAAATATACAGTATCTCACAGAAGTGAGTACACTCTTCACATTTTTGTAAACATTTTATTATACCTTTTCATGTGACAACACTGAAGAAATGACACTTTGCTACAATTTAAAGTAGTGAGTGTACAGCTTGCATAACAGTGTAAATTTACTGTCCCTTCAAAATAACTCAACACATACCCATTAATGTCTAAAGCGCCGGCCACAAAATTGAGTACACTCCTAAGTGAAAATTTTCAAATTGGGTCCATTAGCCATTTTCTCTCCCTGGTGTCATGTGACTCATTAGTGTTTCAAGATCTCAGGTGTGAATGGGGAGCAGGTGTGTTAATCTAGCTCTCACTCTCTCATACTGGTCACTGGAAGTTCAACACGGCACCTCGTGGCAAAGAACTCTCTGAGGATCTGAAAAAAAGAATTGTTGCTCTACATAAAGATGACGTGGACGATAAGAACATCGCCAAGACACTGAAACTGAGCTGCAGCACGGTGGTTTAACAGGATAGGTTTCACTCAGAACAGGCCTCGCCATGGTCAACCAAAGAAGTTGAGTGCACGTGCTCAGCATCATATCCAGATGTCGTGTTTGGGAAATAGACGTATGAGTGCTGCCAGCATTGCTGCAGAGGTTGAAGGGGTGGGGGGTCAGCCTGTCAGTGCTCAGACTGCATCAGATTGGTCTGCAGGGCTGTAGTCCCAGAAGGAAGTCTCTTCTGAAGATGATGCACAAGAAAGCCTGCAAACAGTCTGCTGAAGACAAGCAGACTAAAGACATTACTGGAACCATGTCCTGTGATCTGATGAGACCAAAATAAACGTATTCCCTTCAGATAGTGTCAAGCGTGTGGCGGCGACCAGGTGAGGAGTACAAAGACAATGTGTCTTGCCTTCAGTCAAGCATGGTGGTGGAAGTGTCATGGTCTGGGGCTGCATGAGTGCTGCCGGTACTGGGGAGATGATACAGTTCACTGAGGGAACCATGAATGCCAACGTGTACTGTGAAATACTGAAGCAGAGCATGATCCCCTCCCTTTAGAGACTGGGCCACAGGGAAGTATTCCAACAGGATAACAACCCCAAACACCTTCAAGACGACCACTGCATTGCTAAAGAAGCTGAGGTGAAAGGTGATGGATTGGTCAAGCATGGGCATCGTCAAATGGAAGGTGGAAGAGCACAAGGTCTCTAAGATCTGGAAGAGGACTCCAGTGGCAACATGTGATGCTCTGGTGAAATCCAAGCCCAAGGTTTCATGGGCTTTCATAACATTGAAATGGCTGAGACAGACATGAGAAAGAGGTTCAATAGACTTTATCATTCCTCTTGTCCACCGCTGCTTCATAATGCATATTAGGACACGACTCATTCAGGTAGCCAGCGATATTATAAAAAAAGAAAAGAAAAAAAAGGTCCAGTAAAACGTTTGTATGATGCATTATCCCCTTTAATGTTTTTCCTTTTGGTTGTTTTTATTTTTTATTTGATGTATTAGAGGAAAGTGTAATAAAACCAAAAATAAACGCCTGAAAAAACGACATGAAGACACTTTTAAAACTAAAAGAATGCCTTGTTCAATTTTCCTTTTAAGTATCCGAAGGACTTGGTGGCCATTAAAAAGAAACAGCATCAACTTACTTTTTTACAATTAACAAACTAAATTATAATAATAATAATTATAATAATAATAATAATAATAATAATAATAATAATCCAGCCATAATATAATTTTGAAGTTTCAACGAAAAAATAAATTAAATAAAGGAGGAGCCGTTTCTGCACGTGGACGTTCTTCTGCCATCTTTGGCCAATGCTGACGCTTGAACGAGGGGTGTCGGAAAATCTCATTAATATTCATGATCTCCTTTATTTTTGATATCAGTAATCACGTGGTTACTAGTACAGACGTCGATTCTTGATATCAACAATTTAATTCTTGATATCAACAATTTAATTCTTGATATCAACAATTTATTTGTCACTAGTAACCATGTTAATTCTTGATATCAACAATTCGATTTTCACTAGTTAAAATGTTGATTCTTGATATCAGGAATTAGATTTCTACTAGTAACAACTGCTATTTTTGATATCAACAATTTAATTTCCACTAGTAACAATGTTAATTCTTGATATCAACAATTCAGTTTTCACTAGTAACAATGTTAATTCTTGATATCAACAATTCAGTTTTCACTAGTAACAATGTTAATTCTTGATATCAACAATTCAATTTCCACTAGTAACAATGTTAATTCTTGATATCAGGAATTGTATTTTCACTAGTTAAATGCCTCCATAGACTTCCATTCAAATTTAATTGTTGATATCAATAATTACTTTCTTACTAGTTGAAATTCCGATCTCACATATCAGAAATACAATTCTTACTAGTAAAGACCTTTATTTTTATGGGAGGCCCTTTCAGCATAAAAACGTCCCAGCGTTACTCGTCGTAATTATATTTTTACTAGTAACAATTCAATTAAAGAGCTCTATAATTTAATTTTTACTAGTAACAATTACAATTATAGAGCTCTATAATTCAATTTTTACTAGTAACAATTATGATTGTAGAGCTCTCTAATTGAATTATAGAGCTCTGCAATTGTATTCTTACTAGTAACAACTGAATTAAAGAGCTCTATAATTCAATTTTTACTAGTAACAATTCCAATTAGAGAGCTCTACAATTCATTTATTACTAGTAAGAATACAATTGCAGAGCTCTGTAATTCAGTTGTTACTAGTAATTATCCAATTGCAGAGCTCTGCAATTCCACTAGAGTATGGCAAGCCAAATTAACTTTTATTCATTCGCAGGATATGTATTCTTGATATCAACAATTCAATTTTTACTAGTAACAATGTTAATTCTTGATATCAACAATTACATTTCCACTAGTAACAATTAGAATTTTTGATATCAACAATTACATTTCCACTAGTAACAATGTTAATTCTTGATATCAGGAATTAGATTTCTACTAGTAACAATTGCTATTTTTGATATCAACAATTCAATTTCCACTAGTAACAATGTTAATTCTTGATATCAGGAAATGTATTTTCACTAGTTAAATGTCACCATAGGCTGCCATTCAAATTTAATTGTTGATATCAAGAATTGCTTTCTTACTAGTTGAAATTCCGATTTCACATATCAGAAATACAATTCTTACTAGTAAAGACCTTTATTTTTGATATCAGTAATCACATGGTTACTAGTAAAGACGTCTATTCTTGATATCAACAATTTAATTCTTGATATCAACAATTTAATTCTTGATATCAACAATTTAATTGTCACTAGTGACAATGTTCATTTCTGATATCTGAAAATGTATTTCTGATATCAACAATTGGGAGGGTAATTTCTGATATCTAAAATGGCATTCTTACTAGTAACAATTACATTCATGATATCAGAAATGAACATTGTCACTAGTGACAATTAAATTGTTGATATCAAGAATTTAATTGTTGATATCAAGAATTAAATTGTTGATATCAAGAATAGACGTCTTTACTAGTAACCATGTGATTACTGATATCAAAAATAAAGGTCTTTACTAGTAAGAATTGTATTTCTGATATGTGAAATCGGAATTTCAACTAGTAAGAAAGCAATTCTTGATATCAACAATTAAATTTGAATGGCAGCCTATGGTGACATTTAACTAGTGAAAATACATTTCCTGATATCAAGAATTAACATTGTTACTAGTGGAAATTGAATTGTTGATATCAAAAATAGCAATTGTTACTAGTAGAAATCTAATTCCTGATATCAAGAATTAACATTGTTACTAGTGGAAATGTAATTGTTGATATCAAAAATTCTAATTGTTACTAGTGGAAATGTAATTGTTGATATCAAGAATTAACATTGTTACTAGTAAAAATTGAATTGTTGATATCAAGAATACATATCCTGCGAATGAATAAAAGTTAATTTGGCTTGCCATACTAGAGAGCTCTCTAATTCAATTGTTACTAGTAAAAACTGAATTATAGAGCTCTCTAATTGTAATTGTTACTAGTAAAAACTGAATTAGAGAGCTCTTTAATTCAATTCTTACTAGTAACAATTCCAATTACAGAGCTCTATAATTGTATTATTACTAGTAGAAACTCCTATTCATGAGATGCAAAACAGATTGCAGATATCCCGCCTACAACAGTGCATTTCAAAATAAAAGCCCTGTAGCGTGGTTCTAAAGTATCCTGAAATATTTTACAGACTTAGGTAACATTAATCATGTTCACATTAAAGCAAAATTAAGATGATGCCTGAGATGAATATTTACAGTGTTTAGAATTGATATGCAATAATAGAATGATTGTGTTTGTTGTTTAGTAAAATAGAAAACATTAGGCCAAATAGTCTTAAACTTTTTTATAAATTGTGACTCGGGGTTAAATCTAGCCTAAAGTTTTTTTCAAGTTTTTTTTTCTTCTTCTTTTTTTCTCCAGGTTGCAATATTGTTTTATATTTTGCCTTCAAATAAGCTTATGCCTGTTGTGGTTGCATGTGTTTGTTGTTAAGTAAAATGAACAAGAGAACACTGAGGAATTCTGACTGTGCATTTAACTCTTTTGTATATATAAATATATATATATTATCGTTAGTCTCATATCATAATTGATAAAAGTTATATTTCAATGTTTTTGGTAAACAAGAAAAAACAAATTTTTTAGAAATCACATTGTTATTTTTTATTGATATTATAACAGTACATTCAACCAGATGTGTGAACAAGTATGCAAAAGAAAAAGATCCATCATCAATTGCCTAACCAATAAAAGTGACTTAGGCAGAATATGCCATGACTTTCTCTTACATATAAAATGCAAACATAACAAAACTTGTTTTACTCTCCTAAATGTAACCAAGATGTGTAACTTGTGAACCCTAACCAAGTTGTTTCTTATTAATGTCTAACCTTAACCACTGTTTTCCTTTTCTACCCTTAATCAAAGTTCCACTTAGGTGCTGTGCAAACATAACCAAAGTTTTTTTATTCTCCTAAATATAACCAAGATGTGTAATTTGTCCTGACGGCAGTAATGGGATGGGACTGTAGGCAGTCCAGAGAGCCATTCTTTCAGGAAGGTCTGGTCAACATCTGATATGGGCACACATGGGCCAGTCTTGTTGATCTCGGGTTTACACGGATCAGTTTTGGATTTTAACCATGATCCGATGGTTCTGGGGGCGATGCAAAGTGTTGAACAGAAAAGATTCTTACACACAGGTAGTTTACGTCTATCTGCCAGTTGCAGGTGGTATAATAGGGACGTTGTTCTCCAAGATGCAATACCACCTTTCTTCTGTTTTATGGGCACATTTTGGACTAGAGTCTGGATATACAGCTTGTGTGTCTCCCAGAAAGGCATGGACCAGAAATTGTTTAAGATATCTGTTCCATGCTCTTCAGTCAGTTTCTCTGACTTTAAGCAGTGATGTGATGTGTAGGGTGGGCCCATGGTCTTTGGTGGTCTCTCCTGTCCCATTGGATTCTTCTAATTCTCCCCCTTAAGACGCTTCTCCTTTATCAGCTCTCGCTTCCACATATCTGGCCTTGGGTGCCTATGACGTTGAACAGCAGAAGTTTCAAGTACATCTCCTGCATCTCCTTCACTGACAGCTCCTTGAGCTGTGTCTGTATCACTACCATTATCTGGGCTGTCATCTTTCTCAGGTGTATAGTCCTCATTCAAAACAGTGTCATCGATTTCACTATTTGACGATAAATCAGGATCTGATTCTGCTCTGGAGGCTTTACTGGCCGTTTCCTCTTCTATTTGTTGCCCCATGTCTACGCCATTACCTTCTTTCTCAGGTCTGCTCTCATCTAAATCCTCCAACTCCACTACATGGGTATCAACTTTATTTCCTGACATTAAAACAGACAATGGAGTGCTGTTGAGTATTTTAACTCAGTAAATCATGTTAAATTCATAGGTCCACTGCAAAAAAAAAAAAAAAAAAAAAAAAAAAAAAAAAATCTAAATCTTACCAAATACTTCTTATGTCTAGTCAAAATGTCTAATTTATATAAAAAACTATTTTACTTTTTTTATTTTACTATTTTTACTTTTATTTGCATTTAAAATAAAAAGTAAATGCTTGAAAAATTACTTCACTTTATTTTTTCCAGCATCTTTGCATATCTGAACCCTTTCCAGCAGTGACTGTATGATTTTGAGATACATCCTTTCACATTGAGGACATTTGCGGGACTCAAACACAACTATTTAAAAAGATTCAAACATTCACTGATGCTCCAGAAGGAAACAAGATGCATTAAGAGCTGGGGGGTGAAAACTTTTGGAATTTGAAGATCAATGTAAATTGTACTTAATTTGTGTACCGGGAAACATACAAGTATATTCTGTTGCTCACGAAGGGCAGAACTAAATGGAAAACAATTATATTTCAACAAAATAAGAAAAATTTGGCCATCTTCATTGTGTTCAAAAGTTTTCACCCCCCAGCTCTTAATGCATCTTGTTTCCTTCTGGAGCATCAGTGAATGTTTGAATCTTTTTAAATAGTTGTGTTTGAGTCCCTCAAATGTCCTCAGTGTGATAAGGTGTATCTCAAAATCATAAAGTCACTGCTGGAAAGGGTTCAAATATGCAAACATACTGGAAAACTGAAGAATCTGCAGGACCTTAAAGATTTTTCTGAAGAACGTTGCTCAGTTTAACTGTTCAGAACAAACAAGGGACTCATGCACAACCATCACAAAACAGAAAGACAGTCGAGGATCATCAGGTAACAGAAGACAGTATATATAACTTTTGAGTGGGGTTATTTTAATAATTTCAGCAATTCTTTTGTCTTGTGGACTAAATGTTAATATCTTTTATGTACAATATCTTACTCAGGACAGTACTAAATAAAAAATAACACGCATTTAGTATGATCTCTCTTATTTTTTGAAAATTACTCATATTTTCACAGATTCTGCAAGGGGTGCCCAAACTTTCGATCCCCACTGTAAATGCATAAAAACTATCATATTGTATTATTTGTCTGATGATGTTCAATTATCAATCAATCCATCCATAACCAAGATAATTACTAGACGATTTTCATTATCATTATTATTAGTATCATCATTATCATAGATTTTGGCCTTTATCATAGACTTTGGCCTTTTCAGAACTTGTACTATTATGATCATTATTATTATCAATATCTTTATTATTATTATCATTACTATTACTATCATCATTATAATAGATTTTGGAATTTTATCATAGACCTTTCAGTGTCCCACATTATCACTAAAGAAAAATGAAATGTTTGGTTTAATTAAAAATATTATGTCAACAGGTTCCACACAATTTGTTTAACTAATCTCAACAAACAATAATTTAATTCATTTTACAAAAGATGTTAAAGCAAGCAATCCAAATTAACAAGCCTTAATAGAATCAACAAACAACAATTCAGTTCATAGTACATGAAAGTTATAATTATTCATGACAAAGAAAAATTAATGTTTCCACATCAGAAACACTGCTCCCTTCAATAAGGATTTAATAAGACTATAACACTGAATCGGCAAATAAGAGTGCAGTCGTTCTATACAATTCAACATCGCTTCTTAATTAATGTTCATCAAACAGACCACAAACACATGTTTGAAATGCAATGTTACATTTCCAACAACTTATTTGTGTGATACGTTCTAAATTATATTAGAACAAGTTCTTTAACTGAACTGTTATCTGTTATTACTCAGGTACCTATCTAATGGTGCTACACTTCTGCAAGAGGGTGACAGAACAACAATTACCCATAATACACTGCAAAATCCTCAGCCAATGAGATAGTCTGTATAGGTTTTATTAATCTGTTACTTTTATGCAACAGTTATGTTGGCTGAACAAATAATTTTTAAGTAAAGCTGACAATACACACTTTTTTGTTGAATGAACTAGACTAAATTAAGTTCACATTGTTAATGTAAATTGGCAAAAGTGAAAGTAAATTTTTTTGAGTGTAGGAAGCACCAGATTGTTTTTAGACAACTTGCACTAAGAGCACTAATATGTCTATAATTTCTTTTATGAATGTGTTATCTGCATTTTCTCTTTTTATTTTGTTAGGAGACGTCCTGGGTTTTTTAAAATGGTATTGTGTTTGAATTTAATGTTTTGGCTACAAATCGCAGATATTGCAGACTGCTCAGCCCTGCCTCTCCACCGTGTACTTCGTCCATGTCAGCTGGGGGCGCCAAAGTTTCCCGCCTTCCTGTTTATATACCCCAGTTGAATATGCATAAGGCACGATTAGCATAATGATATGTCAATGATTACAGAGCTCTGTAATGCAATTGTTACTAGTAAGAATTGCTATTGTAGAGCTCTGTAATTCAATTTGAACTAGTAATATTATGGGAGGCCCTTTCAGCATAAAAACGTTCCAGCGTTACTCGTCGTAATTATATTTTTACTAGTAACAATTCAATTAAAGAGCTCTATAATTTAATTTTTACTAGTAACAATTACAATTATAGAGCTCTATAATTCAATTTTTACTAGTAACAATTATGATTGTAGAGCTCTCTAATTGAATTATAGAGCTCTGCAATTGTATTCTTACTAGTAACAACTGAATTAAAGAGCTCTATAATTCAATTTTTACTAGTAACAATTCCAATTAGAGAGCTCTACAATTCATTTATTACTAGTAAGAATACAATTGCAGAGCTCTGTAATTCAGTTGTTACTAGTAATAATCCAATTGCAGAGCTCTACAATTCCACTAGAGAGCTCTCTAATTCAATTGTTACTAGTAAAAACTGAATTATAGAGCTCTCTAATTGTAATTGTTACTAGTAAAAACTGAATTAGAGAGCTCTTTAATTCAATTCTTACTAGTAACAATTCCAATTACAGAGCTCTATAATTGTATTATTACTAGTAGAAACTCCTATTCATGAGATGCAAAACAGATTGCAGATATCCCGCCTACAACAGTGCATTTCAAAATAAAAGCCCTGTAGCGTGGTTCTAAAGTATCCTGAAATATTTTACAGACTTAGGTAACATTAATCATGTTCACATTAAAGCAAAATTAAGATGATGCCTGAGATGAATATTTACAGTGTTTAGAATTGATATGCAATAATAGAATGATTGTGTTTGTTGTTTAGTAAAATAGAAAACATTAGGCCAAATAGTCTTAAACTTTGTTATAAATTGTGACTCGAGGTTAAATCTAGCCTAAAGTTTTTACAAAGTTTTTTTTTTTTTTTCTTCTTTTTTTCTCCAGGTTGCAATATTGTTTTATATTTTGCCTTCAAATAAGCTTATGCCTGTTGTGGTTGCATGTGTTTGTTGTTAAGTAAAATGAACAAGAGAACACTGAGGAATTCTGACTGTGCATTTAACTCTTTTGTATATATAAAAATATATATTATCGTTAGTCTCATATCATAATTGATAAAAGTTATATTTCAATGTTTTTGGTAAACAAGAAAAAAAATTGTTTTTAGAAATCACATTGTTATTTTTTATTGATATTATAACAGTACATTCAACCAGATGTGTGAACAAGTATGCAAAAAGAAAAAGATCCATCATTAAATTGCCTAACCAATAAAAGTGACTTAGGCAGAATATGCCATGACTTTCTCTTACATATAAAATGCAAACATAACAAAACTTGTTTTACTCTCCTAATTGTAACCAAGATGTGTAACTTGTGAACCCTAACCAAGTTGTTTCTTATTAATGTCTAACCTTAACCACTGTTTTCCTTTTCTACCCTTAATCGAAGTTCCACTTAGGTGCTGTGCAAACATAACCAAAGTTTTTTTATTCTCCTAAATATAACCAAGATGTGTAATTTGTCCTGACGGCAGTAATGGGATGGGACTGTAGGCAGTCCAGAGAGCCATTCTTTCAGGAAGGTCTGGTCAACATCTGATATGGGCACACATGGGCCAGTCTTGTTGATCTTGGGTTTACACGGATCAGTTTTGGATTTTAACCATGATCCGATGGTTCTGGGGGCGATGCAAAGTGTTGAACAGAAAAGATTCTTACACACAGGTAGTTTACGTCTATCTGCCAGTTGCAGGTAGTATAATAGGGACGTTGTCTCCCTTAAGACGCTTCTCCTTTATCAGCTCTTGCTTCACATATCTGGCCTTGGGTGCCTATGACGTTGAACAGCAGAAGTTTCTAGTACATCTACTGCATCTCCTTCACTGACAGCTCCTTGAGCTGTGTCTGTATCACTACCATTATCTGGGCTGTCATCTTTCTCAGGTCTATAGTCCTCATCCAAGACAGTGTCATCGATTTCACTATTTGACGATAAATCAGGATCTGATTCTGCTCTGGAGGCTTTACTGGCCGTTTCCTCTTCTATCTGTTGCCCCATGTCTACGCCATTACCTTCTTTCTCAGGTCTGCTCTCATCTTAATCCTCCAACTCCACTACATGGGTATCAACTTTATTTCCTGACATTAAAACAGAAAATGGAGTGCTGTTGAGTATTTTAACTCATTAAATCATGTTAAATTCATAGGTCCACTGCAAAAAAAAAAAAAAAAAAAAAAAAAAATCTAAATCTTACCATATACTTCTTATGTCTAGTCAAAATGTCTAATTTATATAAAAAACTATTTTTCTTTTTTATTTTACTATTTTTACTTTTATTTGCATTTAAAATAAAAAGTAAATGCTTGAAAAATTACTTCACTTTATTTTTTCCAGCATCTTTGCGTATCTGAACCCTTTCCAGCCGTGACTGTATGATTTTGAGATACATCCTTTCACATTGAGGACATTTGAGGGACTCAAACACAACTATTTAAAAAGATTCAAACATTCACTGATGCTCCAGAAGGAAACAAGATGCATTAAGAGCTGGGGGTGAAAACTTTTGGAATTTGAAGATCAAGGTAAATTGTACTTAATTTGTGTACCGGGAAACATACAAGTATCTTCTGTTGCTTACGAAGGGCAGAACTAAATGGAAAACAATTATATTTCAACAAAATAAGAAAAATTTGGCCATCTTCATTGTGTTCAAAAGTTTTCACCCCCCAGCTCTTAATGCATCTTGTTTCCTTCTGGAGCATCAGTGAATGTTTGAATCTTTTTAAATAGTTTTGTTTGAGTCCCTCAAATGTCCTCAGTCTGAAAAGATGCATCTCAAAATCATAAAGTCACTGCTGGAAAGGGTTCAAATATGCAAACATACTGGAAAACTGAAGAATCTGCAGGACCTTAAAGATTTTTCTGAAGAACGTTGCTCAGTTTAACTGTTCAGAACAAACAAGGGACTCATGCACAACCATCACAAAACAGAAAGACAGTCGAGGATCATCAGGTAACAGAAGACAGTATATATAACTTTTGAGTGGGGTTATTTTAATAATTTCAGCAATTCTTTTGTCTTGTGGACTAAATGTTAATATCTTTTATGTACAATATCTTACTCAGGACAGTACTAAATAAAAAATAACACGCATTTAGTATGATCTCTCTTATTTTTTGAAAATTACTAATATTTTCACAGATTCTGCAAGGGGTGCCCAAACTTTCGATCCCCACTGTAAATGCATAAAAACTATCATATTGTATTATTTGTCTGATGTTCAATTATCAATCAATCCATCCATAACCAAGATAATTACTAGACGATTTTCATTATCATTATTATTACTATCATCATTATCATAGATTTTGGCCTTTATCATAGACTTTGGCCTTTTCAGAACTTGTACTATTATGATCATTATTATTATCAATATCATTATTATTATTATCATTACTATTACTATCATCATTATCATAGATTTTGGAATTTTATCATAGACCTTTCAGTGTCCCACATTATCACTAAAGAAAAATGAAATGTTGGGTTTAATTAAAAATATTATGTCAACAGGTTCCACACAATTTGTTTAACTAATCTCAACAAACAATAATTTAGTTCATTTAACAAAAGATGTTAAAGTAAACTAAATTAACAAACCTTAGTAGAATCAACAAACAACAATTCAGTTCATTGTACATGAAAGTTATAATTGATGATGACAAAGAAAAATTAATGATTCCACTTCAGAAACACTGCTCCCTTCAATAAGGATTTAATAAGACTATAACACCGAATCAACAAATAAGAGTGCAGACTATCAATACAATTACACATCATTTCTTTATTAAGCTTCATCAAACAGACCACAAACACACGTTTGAAATGCAATGTTACATTTCCAACAATTTATTTGTGTGATTTCTTCTAAATTACATTAGAACAAGTTCATTAACTTAACTGTGATCTGTTATTACTCAGGTACCTATCTAATGGTGCTACACTTCTGCAAGAGGGTGACAGAACAACAATTACCCATAATACACTGCAAAATCCTCAGCCAATGAGATTCAAGTCTGTATTGGTTTTATTAATCTGTTACTTTTATGCAACAGTTATGTTGGCTGAACAAATAATTTTTAAGTAAAGCTGACAATACACACTTTTTTGTTGAATGAACTAGACTAAATTAAGTTCACATTGTTAAAGTAAATTGGCAAAAGTGAAAGTAAATTTTTTTGAGTGTAGGAAGCACCAGATTGTTTTTAGACAACTTGCACTAAGAGCACTAATATGTCTATAATTTCTTTTATGAATGTGTTATCTGCATTTTCTCTTTTTATTTTGTTAGGAGACGTCCTGGGGTTTTTAAAATGGTATTGTGTTTGAATTTAATGTTTTGGCTACAAATCGCAGATATTGCAGACTGCTCAGCCCTGCCTCTCCACCGTGTACTTCGTCCATGTCAGCTGGGGGCGCCAAAATTTCCCTCCTGCCTGTTTATATACCCCAGTTGAATATGCATAAGGCACGATTAGCATAATGATATGTCACCGATTACAGAGCTCTGTAATGCAATTGTTACTAGTAAGAATTGCAATTGTAGAGCTCTGTAATTCAATTTGAACTAGTAATATTGCAATTACAGAGCTCTCTAATTCTAATTGTTACTAGTAAGAACTGAATTATGGAGCTCTGTAACTTAATTCTTACTAGTAACAATTCAATTAGAGAGCTCTGTAATTTAATTATAGAGCTCTATAATCAAATTGTTACTAGTAACAATTGAATTAGAGAGCTCTATAATTAAATTATTACTAGTAAGAATTGCAATTAGAGAGCTCTGCAATTGAATTCTTACTAGTAATAATTTGATTATAGAGCTCTATAAATGAATTACAGAGCTCTCTAATTGAATTGTTACTAGTAACAATTATGATTAGAGAGCTCTGTAATTCAATTGTTACTAGTAACAATTACGATTAGAGAGCTCTCTAATTCAATTGTTACTAGTAACAATTCAATTAGAGAGCTCTGTAATTCAATTATAGAGCTCTGCAATTACACATATCTTTAATGTGTATTTTTACTAGTAATAAATCAATTGAAGAGCTCTGTAATTCAATTGTTACTAGTAAGAATTCAATTAGAGAGCTCTATAATGGTAATTGTTACTAGTAATAATTCAATTAGAGAGCTCTATAATTGTAATTGTTACTAGTAAGAATTCAATTAGAGAGCTCTATAATTGTAATTGTTACTAGTAAGAATTCAATTAGAGAGCTCTATAATCATAATTGTTACTAGTAACAATTGAATTAGAGAGCTCTATAATTGTAATTGTTACTAGTAACAATTCAATTAGAGAGCTCTATAATCCGAATTGTTACTAGTAACAATTGAATTGCAGAGCTCTATAATTAAAAATGAATGGAAGTCAATGGAGACATATGACTAGTAATAAATGAATTGTAGAGCTCTCTAATTGGAATTGTTACTAGTAACAATTGAATTAGAGAGCTCTATAATCATAATTGTTACTAGTAAAAATTCAATTAGAGAGCTCTATAATTGTAATTGTTACTAGTAAGAATTCAATTAGAGAGCTCTATAATTGTAATTGTTACTAGTAAGAATTCAATTAGAGAGCTCTATAATCATAATTGTTACTAGTAACAATTGAATTATAGAGCTCTATAATTGTAATTGTTACTAGTAGAAATTAAATTATAGAGCTCTTTAATTGAATTGTTACTAGTAAAAATATAATTACGACGAGTAACGCTGGAACGTTTTTTTGCTGAAACGGCCTCCCATAGTAATATTGCCATTACAGAGCTCTCTAATTCTAATTGTTACTAGTAAGAACTGAATTATGGAGCTCTGTAACTTAATTCTTACTAGTAACAATTCAATTAGAGAGCTCTGTAATTTAATTATAGAGCTCTCTAATCAAATTGTTACTAGTAACAATTGAATTAGAGAGCTCTATAATTAAATTATTACTAGTAAGAATTGCAATTAGAGAGCTCTGCAATTGAATTCTTACTAGTAATAATTTGATTATAGAGCTCTATAAATGAATTACAGAGCTCTCTAATTCAATTGTTACTAGTAACAATTACGATTAGAGAGCTCTCTAATTCAATTGTTACTAGTAACAATTCTATGGGAGGCCGTTTCAGCAAAAAAACGTTCCAGCGTTACTCGTCGTAATTATATTTTTACTAGTAACAATTCAATTAAAGAGCTCTATAATTTAATTTCTACTAGTAACAATTACAATTATAGAGCTCTATAATTCAATTGTTACTAGTAACAATTATGATTATAGAGCTCTCTAATTGAATTCTTACTAGTAACAATTACAATTATAGAGCTCTCTAATTGAATTCTTACTAGTAACAATTACAATTATAGAGCTCTCTAATTGAATTTTTACTAGTAACAATTATGATTATAGAGCTCTCTAATTCAATTGTTACTAGTAACAATTCCAATTAGAGAGCTCTACAATTCATTTATTACTAGTCATATGTCTCCATTGACTTCCATTCATTTTTGATTATAGAGCTCTGCAATTCAATTGTTACTAGTAACAATTCGGATTATAGAGCTCTCTAATTGAATTGTTACTAGTAACAATTACAATTATAGAGCTCTGTAATTCAATTGTTACTAGTAACAATTATGATTATAGAGCTCTCTAATTGAATTCTTACTAGTAACAATTACAATTATAGAGCTCTCTAATTGAATTCTTACTAGTAACAATTACAATTATAGAGCTCTCTAATTGAATTATTACTAGTAACAATTACCATTATAGAGCTCTCTAATTGAATTCTTACTAGTAACAATTGAATTACAGAGCTCTTCAATTGATTTATTACTAGTAAAAATACACATTAAAGATATGTGTAATTGCAGAGCTCTATAATTGAATTACAGAGCTCTCTAATTGAATTGTTACTAGTAACAATTGAATTAGAGAGCTCTCTAATCGTAATTGTTACTAGTAACAATTGAATTACAGAGCTCTCTAATCATAATTGTTACTAGTAACAATTCAATTAGAGAGCTCTGTAATTCATTTATAGAGCTCTATAATCAAATTATTACTAGTAAGAATTCAATTGCAGAGCTCTCTAATTGCAATTCTTACTAGTAATAATTTAATTATAGAGCTCTCTAATTCAATTGTTACTAGTAACAATTTGATTATAGAGCTCTATAATTAAATTACAGAGCTCTCTAATTGAATTGTTACTAGTAAGAATTAAGTTACAGAGCTCCATAATTCAGTTCTTACTAGTAACAATTAGAATTAGAGAGCTCTGTAATTGCAATATTACTAGTTCAAATTGAATTACAGAGCTCTACAATTGCAATTCTTACTAGTAACAATTGCATTACAGAGCTCTGTAATCGGTGACATATCATTATGCTAATCGTGCCTTATGCATATTCAACTGGGGTATATAAACAGGCAGGCGGGAAATTTTGGCGCCCCCAGCTGACATGGACGAAGTACACGGTGGAGAGGCAGGGCTGAGCAGT
This sequence comes from Carassius auratus, assembly GCF_003368295.1. NCBI lineage: Eukaryota > Metazoa > Chordata > Actinopteri > Cypriniformes > Cyprinidae > Carassius > Carassius auratus. The sequence goes on along the minus strand of NW_020524791.1, from coordinate 396,169 downwards.
CTGCAATATCTGCGATTTGTAGCCAAAACATTAAATTCAAACACAATACCATTTTAAAAACCCCAGGACGTCTCCTAACAAAATAAAAAGAGAAAATGCAGATAACACATTCATAAAAGAAATTATAGACATATTAGTGCTCTTAGTGCAAGTTGTCTAAAAACAATCTGGTGCTTCCTACACTCAAAAAAATTTACTTTCACTTTTGCCAATTTACTTTAACAATGTGAACTTAATTTAGTCTAGTTCATTCAACAAAAAAGTGTGTATTGTCAGCTTTACTTAAAAATTATTTGTTCAGCCAACATAACTGTTGCATAAAAGTAACAGATTAATAAAACCAATACAGACTTGAATCTCATTGGCTGAGGATTTTGCAGTGTATTATGGGTAATTGTTGTTCTGTCACCCTCTTGCAGAAGTGTAGCACCATTAGATAGGTACCTGAGTAATAACAGCTCCCAGTTGAGTTAATGAACTTGTTCTAATGTAATTTAGAAGAAATCACACAAATAAATTGTTGGAAATGTAACATTGCATTTCAAACGTGTGTTTGTGGTCTGTTTGATGAAGCTTAATAAAGAAATGATGTGTAATTGTATTGATAGTCTGCACTCTTATTTGCTGATTCGGTGTTATAGTCTTATTAAATCCTTATTGAAGGGAGCAGTGTTTCTGAAGTGGAATCATTCATTTTTCTTTATCATCATCAATTATAACTTTCATGTACAATGAACTGAATTGTTGTTTGTTGATTCTACTAAGGTTTGTTAATTTAGTTTACTTTAACATCTTTTGTTAAATGAACTAAATTATTGTTTGTTGAGATTAGTTAAACAAATTGTGTGGAACCTGTTGACATAATATTTTTAATTAAACCCAACATTTCATTTTTCTTTAGTGATAATGTGGGACACTGAAAGGTCTATGATAAAATTCCAAAATCTATGATAATGATGATAGTAATAGTAATGATAATAATAATAATGATATTGATAATAATAATGATCATAATAGTACAAGTTCTGAAAAGGCCAAAGTCTATGATAAAGGCCAAAATCTATGATAATGATGATAGTAATAATAATGATAATGAAAATCGTCTAGTAATTATCTTGGTTATGGATGGATTGATTGATAATTGAACATCATCAGACAAATAATACAATATGATAGTTTTTATGCATTTACAGTGGGGATCGAAAGTTTGGGCACCCCTTGCAGAATCTGTGAAAATATTAGTAATTTTCAAAAAATAAGAGAGATCATACTAAATGCATGTTATTTTTTATTTAGTACTGTCCTGAGTAAGATATTGTACATAAAAGATATTAACATTTAGTCCACAAGACAAAAGAATTGCTGAAATTATTAAAATAACCCCACTCAAAAGTTATATATACTGTCTTCTGTTACCTGATGATCCTCGACTGTCTTTCTGTTTTGTGATGGTTGTGCATGAGTCCCTTGTTTGTTCTGAACAGTTAAACTGAGCAACGTTCTTCAGAAAAATCTTTAAGGTCCTGCAGATTCTTCAGTTTTCCAGTATGTTTGCATATTTGAACCCTTTCCAGCAGTGACTTTATGATTTTGAGATGCATCTTTTCAGACTGAGGACATTTGAGGGACTCAAACAAAACTATTTAAAAAGATTCAAACATTCACTGATGCTCCAGAAAGAAACAAGATGCATTAAGAGCTGGGGGGTGAAAACTTTTGAACACAATGAAGATGGCCAAATTTTTCTTATTTTGTTGAAATATAATTGTTTTCCATTTAGTTCTGCCCTTCTTAAGCAACAGAAGATACTTGTATGTTTCCCGGTACACAAATTAAGTACAATTTACCTTGATCTTCAAATTCCAAAAGTTTTCACCCCCAGCTCTTAATGCATCTTGTTTCCTTCTGGAGCATCAGTGAATGTTTGAATCTTTTTAAATAGTTGTGTTTGAGTCCCTCAAATGTCCTCAATGTGAAAGGATGTATCTCAAAATCATACAGTCACGGCTGGAAAGGGTTCAGATACGCAAAGATGCTGGAAAAAATAAAGTGAAGTAATTTTTCAAGCATTTACTTTTTATTTTAAATGCAAATAAAAGTAAAAATAGTAAAATAAAAAAGAAAAATAGTTTTTTATATAAATTAGACATTTTGACTAGACATAAGAAGTATATGGTAAGATTTAGATTTTTTTTTTTTTTTTTTTTTTTTTTTTTGCAGTGGACCTATGAATTTAACATGATTTAATGAGTTAAAATACTCAACAGCACTCCATTTTCTGTTTTAATGTCAGGAAATAAAGTTGATACCCATGTAGTGGAGTTGGAGGATTTAGATGAGAGCAGACCTGAGAAAGAAGGTAATGGCGTAGACATGGGGCAACAGATAGAAGAGGAAACGGCCAGTAAAGCCTCCAGAGCAGAATCAGATCCTGATTTATCGTCAAATAGTGAAATCGATGACACTGTCTTGGATGAGGACTATAGACCTGAGAAAGATGACAGCCCAGATAATGGTAGTGATACAGACACAGCTCAAGGAGCTGTCAGTGAAGGAGATGCAGGAGATGTACTTGAAACTTCTGCTGTTCAACGTCATAGGCACCCAAGGCCAGATATGTGAAGCAAGAGCTGATAAAGGAGAAGCGTCTTAAGGGAGACAACGTCCCTATTATACTACCTGCAACTGGCAGATAGACGTAAACTACCTGTGTGTAAGAATCTTTTCTGTTCAACACTTTGCATCGCCCCCAGAACCATCGGATCATGGTTAAAATCCAAAACTGATCCGTGTAAACCCGAGATCAACAAGACTGGCCCATGTGTGCCCATATCAGATGTTGACCAGACCTTCCTGAAAGAATGGCTCTCTGGACTGCCTACAGTCCCATCCCATTACTGCCGTCAGGACAAATTACACATCTTGGTTATATTTAGGAGAATAAAAAAACTTTGGTTATGTTTGCACAGCACCTAAGTGGAACTTCGATTAAGGGTAGAAAAGGAAAACAGTGGTTAAGGTTAGACATTAATAAGAAACAACTTGGTTAGGGTTCACAAGTTACACATCTTGGTTACAATTAGGAGAGTAAAACTACTTTTGTTATGTTTGCATTTTATATGTAAGAGAAAGTCATGGCATATTCTGCCTAAGTCACTTTTATTGGTTAGGCAATTTAATGATGGATCTTTTTCTTTTTGCATACTTGTTCACACATCTGGTTGAATGTACTGTTATAATATCAATAAAAAATAACAATGTGATTTCTAAAAACAATTTTTTTTCTTGTTTACCAAAAACATTGAAATATAACTTTTATCAATTATGATATGAGACTAACGATAATATATATTTTTATATATACAAAAGAGTTAAATGCACAGTCAGAATTCCTCAGTGTTCTCTTGTTCATTTTACTTAACAACAAACACATGCAACCACAACAGGCATAAGCTTATTTGAAGGCAAAATATAAAACAATATTGCAACCTGGAGAAAAAAAGAAGAAGAAAAAAAAAAACTTTGTAAAAACTTTAGGCTAGATTTAACCTCGAGTCACAATTTATAACAAAGTTTAAGACTATTTGGCCTAATGTTTTCTATTTTTACTAAACAACAAACACAATCATTCTATTATTGCATATCAATTCTAAACACTGTAAATATTCATCTCAGGCATCATCTTAATTTTGCTTTAATGTGAACATGATTAATGTTACCTAAGTCTGTAAAATATTTCAGGATACTTTAGAACCACGCTACAGGGCTTTTATTTTGAAATGCACTGTTGTAGGCGGGATATCTGCAATCTGTTTTGCATCTCATGAATAGGAGTTTCTACTAGTAATAATACAATTATAGAGCTCTGTAATTGGAATTGTTACTAGTAAGAATTGAATTAAAGAGCTCTCTAATTCAGTTTTTACTAGTAACAATTACAATTAGAGAGCTCTATAATTCAGTTTTTACTAGTAACAATTGAATTAGAGAGCTCTCTAGTGGAATTGCAGAGCTCTGCAATTGGATTATTACTAGTAACAACTGAATTACAGAGCTCTGCAATTGTATTCTTACTAGTAATAAATGAATTGTAGAGCTCTCTAATTGGAATTGTTACTAGTAAAAATTGAATTATAGAGCTCTTTAATTCAGTTGTTACTAGTAAGAATACAATTGCAGAGCTCTATAATTCAATTAGAGAGCTCTACAATCATAATTGTTACTAGTAAAAATTGAATTATAGAGCTCTATAATTGTAATTGTTACTAGTAAAAATTAAATTATAGAGCTCTTTAATTGAATTGTTACTAGTAAAAATATAATTACGACGAGTAACGCTGGGACGTTTTTATGCTGAAAGGGCCTCCCATATTTCCACTAGTAACGACACGTATTCTTGATATCACAAAAGACGTCATCAGAAATGCAAAAATGCGTTTATCATATCAAAAATGAAATTGCAACTAGTAATACACATAATTCTTGATATCTTTAACTTAATTGTTACATGTTAAAATTACATTTTCACTAGTAAAAATTGTTATTTTAGTTATCATGAATTCCTTTTTGGATATGTGCATAGCAATGAACTCCTTTTTGGATATGTGCATAATTTAATGACGAGTGCAACCTTTTATGAATGTTTATGGCGGATAAACTTCAAGATACAGAGCACAAAAGAGAATGGGCACATTCGATTGCCCTCTTATGAAAATAAAACGCTCCTGTAGGCTATTTTTAATAATTATTTTGTTTTTATTTCGACAGGGACGATTTGACTCCACCTACAAACGTAGGGTAGTGTTTGTCAAATGTGTTAAAAGACATTAGAATATTATCGTTTTCTGTGGCGCAGAAGGTTAAGCGCCAAACATGTACTTTTTGACGCGACGGACCTGGGTTCGATTCCGCCTTTTGCCGAGCTCTTTCTTTATCCTTTTCACGTCCCGTATCACATCGGAAAGGCATGTATTTTCAATAAAACTCAACGAAATTATCGAAAAGTGAAAAATAACATGGATATTGGGTAAGGTTAGGGCTAGTTGTAGGAGCTCCGGAAAGTTACCGTTTGGATGGCATTTAATTTCAAATTAAATAGCATTAGTGTGCATTGCATCCATTAGAAATACATCGATTAAAATTTGCAATCAGACTTATGACGTTACATTACTTAACATTTATTTAAGACACTTTTTCGATTATATATCGAAAGCAATTTAGAGAGAAATGGCTATGTGGAATATGTGGAATCTGTGTACTAGGAATATGTTACTACATTCCAGTTCACCCAGTAGCCTATTGCAGGCGGTGTTATGCTAAATAGAGTGTGGTGCTGATGTGCATGTTTCTAATCTTTTTCCGCTTTTATTTATACAGTTGTGTTTGTATTTATTATCGTTTTCAGCTGTTTGTCATGTATGAATTATTTAGAATGATTATTTTAATAAAACATGTTTTTTTTTTTTTTCTCACCGTCATTGTGAATTGTACCTTGTTTAATCGGTTCTGTGCATTACTTTAACTTTAAAGAATTACCGGAACACCTGTATAGATTGTGGGTGTAACAAAAATAAGTGCTATTCTTTTTCTAGAGTCTTGCATTACAGATTGTAGGGACTGATGGCCTGACTGGCTTTGAGTACACCTCTCACGTTTCGTATTTTTATTATAGCTTTTAATATGACAGTACCTGAAGAAATGATACTTTGCTACAATGTAAAGTAGTGAGTATACAGCTTGTATAACAGTATACATATATTTACCATTCCTCTTGTCCACCGATGCTTCAAGAACCGGATAACATGTTATATAAAAAATTATTCCTTCAAAAAAAAAAAAAAAAAAAAAAGTCCAGTAAACCGTTTGTATGATGCATTGTTATCTGTTATATTTTTTCCTTTAGATGTGTTTTTTATTTGATGTATCAGAAGAAAGTGTAATAAAAACAAAAATAAACACCTGAAAAAGCGACATGAAGTTATTTATAAAACTAAATTAATGCCTTGTTCACTTTTCCTTTAATTATCCGAAGGACTTGGTGGCCAATAAAAGGAAACAGCATAAATGTTTTTTTTTGTTTGTTTTTTTTTACAATTAACAATTTTTTTTACAAATGAATCCGGCCATAATATAATTTTTCAAGTTTCACTGACAAAAATAAATAAAAGAGGAGCCGTTTCTGCACGTGGACGTTCTTCTGCCATCTTTGGCAAATGCTGAAAAAGGAGGAGTGTCGAAAATCTCATTAATATTCATGATCTCATTACCATAGCTATTCTTACATGTAAAAATGGCATTTCTACATATCTGTAAAAGTATTTTTACTAGTTAAAATGTTATTTAAGATATCAGTAATTCTATTTTCACTAGTTGCAAGGACGATTTCAGATATCAACTGCCTTTGTTGATATCAATAATTACTTTGTTACTAGTAACAATGTGAATTCTTGATATCAACAATTTAGTTGTTACTAGTTGAAATGTTAATTCTTGATATCAGTAAATGTATTTCAACATGTTACAATTGTTATTTTTGATATCTGAAAAATAATTTCTGATATCAATATAATTTCTGATATCTAAAATGGCTTTCTTACTAGTAACAATCACATTCATGATATCAGAAATGAACATTGTCACTAGTGACAATTAAATTGTTGATATCAACAATTAAATTGTTGATATCAAGAATAGACGTCTTTACTAGTAACCATGTGATTACTGATATCAAAAATAAAGGTCTTTACTAGTAAGAATTGTATTTCTGATATGTGAAATCGGAATTTCAACTAGTAAGAAAGCAATTCTTGATATCAACAATTAAATTTGAATGGAAGTCTATGGTGACATTTAACTAGTGAAAATACAATTCCTGATATCAAGAATTAACATTGTTACTAGTGGAAATTGAATTGTTGATATCAAAAATAGCAATTGTTACTAGTAGAAATCTAATTCCTGATATCAAGAATTAACATTTTGACTAGTGAAAATTGAATTGTTGATATCAAAAATACATATCCTGCGAATGAATAAAAGTTAATTTGGCTTGCCTATTGGCATTCCCAGGTTAAAAATAATTGATATCAAGAATTAACATTGTTACTAGTTGAAATATAATTCCTGATATCAAGAATTAGCATTGTTACTAGTGGAAAGGTAATTGTTGATATCAAGAATTAGCATTGTTACTAGTGGAAATGTAATTGTTGATATCAAAAATTAACATTGTTACTAGTGAAAATTGAATTGTTGATATCAAGAATACATATCCTGCGAATGAATAAAAGTTAATTTGGCTTGCCATAATAGGGGTGTGTGGTATATATCGTCTACAATAACATCGTAATTGCTTTTTTAACTATGTGCCATTTGACATTATCAAGTATTTTGCAAAAACATTCTTTTTTTGTTTCAGAACGCTTCAAGATGGTGCATGTATTCATTACGTGAAGTCTAGACTAGTGCACATGCATAGAGTGTAATTTCATTGCACTTTAACTACATTTAGAATAGTCACAAAATTAAAAATATATTGGGGGCAGAAAATGTATATAGGCTATTTATACCACTACATATAGTCTTGTTTATCATTTTCACATGAAGAGTAACAAAACAAATACGCTCCAAAAATCAGCATGATTACAAATGTGATATAGTTTTTTTTACAGCAGTTAATTAAGATGCTTAAGTTTTAGACATCATATTTCCTGTTTTTGCGCTATTTCGACAACAACAAAAAAATCACTGCAAACACAGCCACAGCGCTCTTTTGCAATGAGCAATGAGGTGTTTCATTCCTGAATGAATCAACCTTTAAATAATTCAGTTCAATCGTAATGACTCACTTTTTAACAGTGATTAGCTCCCACCTACTGGCGTTTTTAATTTCACATTCAAGGTATATTTTATTAATTAAATAATTAAAAATATCAATATTTAAAGTTTTATGTTTGATATATCAAAACATGATTGATGCATTTGTAATTGCAGGTTAAATGCATTCATGTCCTGCATTAGTCAGTAAATGCAACTTCAGGTAGCTTCCGTGTTTTCTCTGCATTGCAATTTTTTGCATCAATTTTTTTTTTATCTCACAACCCTGACTTTTTTTCTCATAATTGTGTTATACAAACTCGCAATTGTAATTGCAATCATAATTGTGAGATATAAACTTGCAATTCAGAGAAATAAAAATCAAGACTTCCAGATAAAAACTCACAATTTTGACCATATAACACACAATTGCGAGTTTATATCAATTCTAAGAAAAAAATCAGAATAGCGTTATATAAAATCACGATTGCGAGAAAAAAAGCCAGAATTGAGAGTTTTTATCTTGCAGTTGTGAGGAAATAATTGTGAGATAAAGAAGCAATAACCTTTTTTTAATTTTTATTCAGTTGCGGAAATGGGCTTCAATACAAGTCACCAACACAATAACACAATCAGCAAAATATCATCTAATTATCGTTATCGATAAAATCCCAGAAAATATGAAGATATTATTTTTTGTCAATCATACAGCCCTAAAAATCAATATTTAAACTAGCTTACCTACAACATGGACGTCGTGAGTGAAGCTGTCAAGTAGTTTACCATTGGCAAACACTTCTAAAACATATCTTCCAGCATCAATGGTCATGCAGATAGAGGTCACAACTCCCACTCTTGTGCACACGACCACTGAAATGCAAATCCTGACTAAAACCATAAGCAATTTTGGACCCAAATTTCAGAACAGCAGTTAAATCCTCTCTGTTTGCCAAACTACACATCAGGATAATACTGCCACCCTTTCGTCCCAACACAGTTATAGAAGTAGCACCTACAAATAAAAACAGTGTTCAAATCACAACACAATATTGATGCTAATGTAGTATTTATTAATATTATTAATGTCACCAATCCTTATTTTTACAAATAATTATTATTTGTTGCACATTCTCACCAGGCAAGACAAGCAGCAAAACAAAAGTCAGGCATCTGATAAAAAAGAAAAAGAAAACAAGGTAGTTACATGGTACTCAAATCTCACCAAAAGTAAAAAAAATATTGTGCAGAAAGTCAAAAATCCCTGTTTATTTAAAAGGTATTCCCTGAGAATAGGGAAAGAGACGCTGCATCCTCTAGAGGGCGCTATGGGAACACTGTCAGCGTGACCGGTGTCTGAAGCATGAATGAAATAACGACAATGAACTTTATAATTATTTTTTTTATTTTTTTTATTTAGATAAATGACTTACAAACATTAATTCCAGCAAATCAACATACAACTGCAATATTAAACAATACAAATATCACACCTTTAGACAAAATGACAAATCATAACAACAACAGCAAATAAAAAAATAAAAAAATAAAAAAATAAGTAAATAAAAAAATAAAAATAAGAAAAAGCAAACAGCATATTACTTCCTTTTTCCTAATTAGACATTCAATATATATATATGTATATATATATATATATATATATATATATATATATATATATATATATATATATATATATATACATTTTGTGAACACAAAATTTCTTTTTATTTTTAACTAACTTTAACGATTTCTTTAGCATTCCATCTAGATTAAGAATAGACTACATTTAGGTATGCATTTTGCACATTTTTGTTTATGGATGTAATATTTACCATGCAGGATATAAAAGTTACGACAATGAACTTGTCATTGGCAGGCGGAAGCATATAACGTAAGCAAATGAGCGACTGCGGATATAAAAGGGCACCTGTAGACCACACCATCCTCTTTTTTTGTCTTCAGGCCTTGGGTACGAAGCACATATGCGTTTGACTCACGAGAGAGTAGGATGCGCTGACAGCGTTATTAACAGGGTTCCTTAGCACTTCACATAATAGGAAAACCCAGTCCAGGATTATGTGAAATATGCCAAGGGAAGGAAACTGTTGATCATGTGTTGTTACTTTGTCCTAGGTATGAATATTTACATATACGTTCATGCATTTAGTAGATGCTTACATCCAAAGCGACTTACAGTGCATTCAGGCTATACATCTTAACATGTGTTCCCTGGGAATCGAACCCACAACCTTTTGAGCTGCTAACGCAATGCTCTACCACTGAGTGAACAGGAAAGGAAAGAACTACAAAGAGAATTACCGAATTTAAGATGCAATGAATTTTCAATCTGCAACATATTAAACACAAAACAAGGATATGGTAAATGATTAAAGACAATTTTATAATTCATTAAGAATGGGTTCGGTGCACAAGATGGCGCCGGTGAGCTTTGGTGATGTGAGTGTGTCCATACTTACTTCCGGTCTTGCTACCTCGCATTTATTGTAAGGGAAACCTAAATACGAAACTTGAGTAGATGTATATAATTAATGTTTTTCAAATTTAGCAATGGATAGTGGTATATCAAAGACCTGAGGAAACATCTTCCATACATGTTTGCGTAGCTCTGTGTGGAAATTCATCAAGATACAATGCAGAGATTGCTTTATTCTTCTTCTGTTGATTATGCAGTTTATTAAATTAAACGAATATGCTGTACTCTTTCACTGACTAACTATATACAATACATATTGTCACTATCACCGATATATATTGTTGCATTTTTGTATTGCGATACCCCTATTGCATATGGAAATGTTTTTTTACATAAATATATATATTTTTTTGTCTGTAACCAGGTAACTAATTCACCACCAGCCTTCGAGGAAAAGGTAATTTACTTCTGGCATGGGATAACATCCTTCTGACTGCTTTTAGTATTTTACTTAATTACTTGCTTTTTAGTTGACAGATGCAAAGTGTCCTGTGTGCATGAAAACGTTTCCTCTTCTGGAATTGGAGTTCCATGCAAGCTTTTGTGGTGACTTGGAAAGGTAATGCAATACACATAGCATTGTAGAAACTGCAGTCTAATTTTATGATGCGTGATGTATATTTTGACATTTCTTGTTGAATCAAAAGCATGTTTATATGGAAAATTAGACTTTAATGCAAATTAGCTACATATAAATGCACTGAATTAAATATTTTTACTTCACATAAACCGTAATATATTTTCACAGTTGCTTTTCTTCCTAGTTCAGAGTCCCTTCAGACAAAGAGCCCTGATATAATGAAGCCAGACAATGAAGAGATGTCATGGTACTTTCATTTAAAAAAGTAACATTAATATTGTCAAGTAATATTTACTTTTAAAATTTATAACTTATGTATCATGCTGTCTAAACCATCCCGTGCTGAATATTTAAAAGATTTAACAGTTAAATATAAAAACAATTTACAGTGAGGAGGATGTCCTACGATGGCTAGCTGCTCAAGTTGACACCTCCAAGGATTTCAGCATCTGTGTGTCCAGAATTAACCTTGTGGAACGAGGTCTGTTACTTTGGAGGCGACAAAAGATCAGCTCCCCGGTCAACACTTTAAAGATTACTTTCTTAGGAGAGGCTGGAGTTGACACAGGTGCTCTACGAAAAGAATTCCTGACAGGTCAGAAGTTTTTTATTTTTTTTACTTTGTAACATATCTTAAAAGCTACACCAAAAAACATTTGATTTCTTGTTAATTTGTTATGGTTAGATATATATATTTTTTGTATATGTGTATATATAGAACTGATTGGTGGCATAGAGACCAGACTCTTCGAAGGAGAGGAGGGCAAAGGCAAAATGCCGAAATATTCATTGAATGATCTTGACAATGGCCTGTTTCGGTAAGTGTTTCTCCTCTAAACAATGTGTCACCCAAAAATTAATGTTGTCACTTATTCACACTCATGTCATTCCAAAAACTTAAGTGTGCTTTTTTCTGTGAAAAGAAAAAGAAAATCTCAGCTGTTGTTGTCTGTACATTTCTGGATCTAAATAGGAAACATTTGTTTTAGGCTGAACAATCCTTTCAAAAGCAAATGTAATTTAAACATGTAAATTTCAAATATACACTAACTGGTAAATTGTAATATTCTACAATACTGTGTTTCTTGTTACTTGTCATTGCAACAGAGTTGCTGGGGAGGTCTTTGCTGTTAGCCTTGCCCAGGGTGGCCCAGCTCCAAGATTTCTTCAGGACTGGTGCTACGATTTTCTGTTGAGTGGAACCCTTGAAAACGCTAACAAGGATAATGTTTACGATGCTGAGTTTTCACCACTGATTAAAATGGTATCAGAAAACAAATTATCTTAGTTTCTTTCTATTGCATGTATTTTTTTTTTAAGTGTACACTTATAGATTTTCCTTAACTTAAAGATCGAGGAGGCCTCAGACTTATCATCTTACAGTGAACAGATTGTCAACTGTGGCTACACGGGGCCTATAAATGAGGACAACAAGCAGAATATAACAAGGTTTTACTCTGCAATATTTTTCAAATGAATTTATTTTATGTATCTTCCACAGAAAATACAATGTTTAAACATTAACACTGAAATATTTGTTTTATTTCTTTAAAGAGCGATTGTAATGCATGCTGCTGCTCGAAGAACACTCATGCTTCAGCAGCTCCGTGAAGGTTTGCAGCTTTACCGTTTAATTGACACTATGGAAAAGAACAGGGAAGTGTGCCGCAGCCTCTTTGTTGTGCAAGGTGGTAATGATAAGGTGAAGTGATAGGATTTCAAAAACGTACCAGTTAAATTTTGCATAGCTGTTTTAAAAGATGTTACAGCAATAATCCTTAAATTATTTGTATTGCATGATGCTGTTTATATAATGTTTGTCATTTTTGTTGTGTTTCAGGTGGACTCTCATTACATTGTATCCCATCTTGCTCCACAAATGAGTGAGAGAGGCACTCTAAAATATACCAAAGAGGTCCAAATACTGAATCACTTCCAGGATTTTCTGATGGAGCTTGAAGGTAAGTTTGTATTCATTTCAGGTGTTAATGCAGGTGTTTTTTATATTTCTACACTGGTAAAACTGATAACTGATTGATCAGATCATTACTCCAGTCTTCAGTGTCACATCACTCTTTAGAAATCATTCTAATATGCAGATTTGATGCTTAAGAAACATCTCAGATTATTATTGTTGGAAAAAGTTAACATAGCTTAACATTATTGTGGAAGTAGTTATGCTTTTTCATAATTCTTTGAAGAATAGAGAGATCATTTATTATTGCATTAATTACATAGAAGTCTTTTGTAACATTATAAATGACTCCTTGCATCAATTTAATACACCCTTAATGAATACAATTATTCATTTGTCTTTTTAGAATCTTACCAAAAATGTTTCAATGTTATCATTGTTTCCACACGCGCATCAAAAACTGATTTCAACATTAAGTTATTGAGCATCATATTAGAATGATTTGTGAAGGATCATGTGACACTGAAGTAATGATGCTGAACATTCTGCTTTGATAACAGAAATAAATTACAAATGGTACAATTTTCAAAATGTTGTGATTGTTATAAATGGTTATTAAAAACATTGTACATTTTACTGCCCTAGATGGAGATGCTCAGGATGAGGCAGCACTCTCTGTGCCACAGGTGATGCAGTGGCTGACTGGTCAAGCGCATAGGCACCTGCTTCTGTCAGAGAGAGAGGCCTTTAAAATTACTGTTCAGTTTGACCACACTTGTATGCAACGACTGCCAAGCCACACACTTTGCTATCCAATCATCAGTGCATGCACCCAAACCATTACTTTTCCCACTGCACATCTGTCAAATTGTAATGAATTTAAAGAAATAATGAAAACAGCAGTGCAACACGGAGGTTGCTTTTATAGGGTGTAGATTTTAAAATGAACTCCAAATGTTCACATAGTCCACATCTCTCAATAGTTTTAATTTAATCTTTAAAGTTCAGAGATACAATGTTCAACGTGTTAATAACTTTACATGCTTCTGAACATGTTTTACAGCATTGTATAAAATTAAATGTTTTACTGGCAAATAACTGAATTTCTTTAATTAAAATTCTGACAGAACTGCATGTGTACTTCTGAGTGTTTTACTTAAACATTTAAATGTTAAATAGAGCACAATCTTTTGATGATAGAAAGTGTCTGGACATAGAGCTCCCTGTCATTCAATGGTGATGTCAAGGGATTAATTAATCCACGCAGAACGGCAAGTTTTTGGTCAGAAAAAGGGCAATGGATCTCTGGCACCACCACACCATCCTCTGGGTCAGTATCAGCAGTTTCCTCTCGAAAAAGTTGCTCCACCACCTGAAAAAAGAAACCATTGTTATTTTACAATATTAACTGCTTTTAATTATAAAAATTTTAGGCTGACCTAAATTAGTTAGTTTGATAAACTGGTAAATTATCTTATCCCAAAGAAGCTATATTTAAGTAAATTAATACTTCACCCAGAATGAAAATTCTGACCGTTATTTGCCTAAATGTATTTTAGGCCCTATTTATACCAGGCATTGAAATGGGTTACGATTGCTGGGGTTCTCAACTCTGGCCCTCAAGATCTACTTTCCTGCAGAGTTTAGCTCTAACCTTAATCAAATACACAAGGTTGTGGCTAAACTCTGCAAGAAAGTAGATCTTGAGGGCCAGAGTTGAGAACCCTCTTGTTATGTCAAGATAACAGTGCCAAAAAAGTGGAAAAGCATGAATTATTCAGCTATCTGAAAAAAATAAAAACAGGAAAACTATAAAAACATTTACATTACAATTTACAATACATTTATCTTTGATAGCTCTAAAATTAAATCGGGTCTTCAATTGAATACTTTTACATTAGTCAAATGAAAAGTAAAGAACTGAAAAACTAAGCAGTCGAGTCGCTTCATTAAATTAAGGTTAAACCACTGGAGTCACATGTATTACTTAAATGACACATGATTTCCGGGGCTTGAAAGTGGTAGTTATGTGTAGCTGTCAATAGAGAGACAGAAATATCTCAGATTTCATTAAAAAAGATCATTTGTGTTCTGAAGATAGATGAAAGTTACAGGTATGAAATAACATGAGCATTGATATTTTCAGTTGAAATACCTTTTAAGGTTGAGCAAATGAAAACAGAATTTGCATTTTTGGATGTGTAATCTTTCTAACTTTGCATATAGACGCTTAAAGCTTACCTCTATATCTGGCTCATCCACTGGTGTCTGTAACATTCCGATGTACCAAAGCTGTTCTGGTGAAAGATTTCCCTCTGTTCTGATCGGATGGTTGTTCCAGCTCCCCGTGAAGCCCTTCAGGTCCGATTTCAACCGTGGAAGAATTGCATAGTGCACACAAAAGAGGTGCAGCTCATCGGATAGATCAAGCACTCGCTCTTCTTCCATTGTATGCAGGACTTCATAATATTTACAAGAGACGGCTGACCAAACATCACACCACAGACGCTCAATTCTAAAATAAGAAACAAGTATGCACAAATCATAGCTTACAAAATAGTAAAGAAAAAGCAAATAATTCTAATTGCTACATTACAAAGTTCAGGTTTCGAAGATATGTCATGGTGTGACCTGTAAACTAAATTGAAAGATCACCAATTTTAAAGCTGCACATGCAGCAATTTGAGAAAATTCTTTGCATGTGCTTACATTTTCAGTCTCCCACAACTGAATGTATATAAATGGAAGTCAATATAACAAACGGTGTAGTGTGACCACCCCTTTAATCAAATAAATTTGCTCATTGTTAGTGAGTTTCAACATTAGACTCGAGTGGTTTCTGCTGAGATTAAATTAGAGATGTTTGTTTGTGGCATCATGTGTAAGGCAAGTGACTGTGCCCCACAAGAAATAAAGAGCATGTGATGCAACTTTTAATGATTTGAACCTTTGATTATGCACACTTTTTCCAGAAATGAAACTGCCTCGGCCCGTTCCTCGTACTGAAAACATGCAACGAGCGATGTCCACATTTTCAACTCCCTGGTCACCACGTACTCTGGAAAAGATTTAGACAACATGCATGCATGGTGCTATTGATTTACAAACTTTTAGTTCCTGTAATTGTATGTTTATTGTCAATTATTGCCCTGATTATCACTTTCAGTTTTGTGGAGACTGCTGATAAAAGCATCACTAAGTGCGAATTATCAAAGAGGCGATCTGACAAAAGATTTGAAGAGGTCTCATTCATAGGTTCAAACACTAAGAAATCATGACTAACATGTCATGTAGTAAAGATAATTTTTACCTCGATGGCCACCCATGTTTGTGGATACCCTCCAAAAAAAATGAGAAAGCAGTCGATGCTTTGTTGTTTGCAGCAGCATCAAGATACAGGATCTAAAATATGCTGTTTATTGCAAGTAATTTTTTTTATGTACATATGGACGCATCACTGTGTGAAGATAGCAATATTTTTGTATGTGTGTGCATGCAAGTGAAATTTAGAGTGCAAATACTCACGTGATTAGTTTATGGTTGGTATCCACATGAACTAAGGACAATGGAGCAGGAACGGAATAACTTCTACGAGCTACAAAACCAAGCTGGAACATTCTGGCCAAAATTCCAGCTCCATCCACCCGTTGCATACTGGCCTTCACCCTGTGCCATTGTATGCGGTGTCCTCTAGCCAAAAGTTCCCCTTTCACTAGCCTGTAACCGGCATGGGGCATTCTTATTTTTATTGATCTCACCACACGATCAAGTTCATTATCTGATATGCTGGAATAGCAGCCTCTGACAGAGAGGGACTGCTCCTTCAGTCTTCTGTTCATTGTTCTTCTGGAAACACCACAGAGCTGTGCAAGAGTTTTTACAGGAAGAGCAGTAGTGAGAAGTTCTTTAAGGTCATCCCTGCTGATTTCCAAACGTGGGCGTCCCAGGTTTCCCCAGGTGTAAGTTACAATTTCTGATGCGTTTCCTGAAGTCTCTTCCAAATTCAGAGATATATTAACTACGTTGATTAACTCCTGTAGACCCATAATTAAATTATCTGGGATGTTAACATGATTTGATGCATTAATAGCCAAAGCAAGTTCTTGCTGAGCAACATCCAGGAGGTAATCCAAATCTATAGCTTCATTCCGACAAATCAAGTTAAACTTGGTTAGCATACGCTGTAAGATATCCTCTTGCACTTGTTCCTGCAGGTATAAACAATGCCTGTGTGGCAGATTAGTTAGATCCTCCCTGTAGTGATGTCATGTTATTGGTAGCCTATCGTCCCGCAGGGAGGTGTGTATAAATGGCTGTTTGGTGCGGGCCGGATGTGCGTCATCTGTTCTGTGCCTGCGCTCTTCCTGTTTACCGGCATTCAACAGAGGTCTGTGGTTAAAACACAGCCGTGTGGGCATTTTAACACCGCTTGTGTCATTTTGTGGGGCTTTGTGTACACTGAAGAGTCTATTGTAAACAACCATTACGTGCGGTCTGGCTCGTTACACTGCCTAGTCCCAGGTACGTAAGATTTAGTATATTGCCAGAGGTTTTAGGTGATGTGGTGTGGGGGTCAGCTATGTTTATCTTTACCGCAGCATTCCCGTGTGTTTACCGTTTGAGTGGGGACATCCAATATATGCTGTTTGGCATCTACTTCATTTCTATCCCGTGGATACTGACGTCAGCTCTGCTTTCTGGTGTGGCAAGCGGCTGCGTTATTTGGTATGTGTGTTTATATTTCCGATTGCTGTTCATAAACTATAACTAGTTTACTAATCGTCTTATTATCTGTTAGGGCTAAGACTGTGCGTGCTGCATTTCCCTACTACATATAGAAGCACGCTGCTGTTTTGTTCCTGCTGGATTTGCTTTCGTTTCTTTTCTGTATATTTTTGCTGTGTGTTTTCATTTTGTCCTGGGTGATTTAGCGCGGCCCGATTTTGGAGTTGTTGGTTAAAACCTGCTCCTACTGTGACTGTATTTTAAAGATCTTTTCCTCGTACGTTGGGAAATAACGAGTTCGAGGGCCGCGCTCATTCAGATATTTATTTCTTCATTTTCCCTTTGTGGTGTTTCTCATTTTGGACTGGTTCAGAATGCTGAGATTTTCTCTTGGACATTGTTGTCTTTAAATTTCTTTTCCTTTTCCTTTTGTGTTATTATCTAGCTGTTTAAGCTAGAATTTATTTCTTTTATGTTGGAAGGGTTTCTTTTGCTCCCCTGCATTTAATAAGTTTTTATTGATTCATTTCTACTGATTTGATTTATTTTGTTTTGTATTACAATTACAGGAGCTGTGTGTCCGACGGCAGTGAGGCTTTCCTTCACCGTGTGCTGTGTTATGCTGTGTGAGCACCACTGATAAAATCACGGGTATTGGAGTGAGTGTGTGTGTGTGCGTGTGTGCACTTAGTGTGATTCTCCTCTTTTGCTCCCTCTCTTAGCCCATTTGATGCCAATAGGCTACAGCTCCGAAGTAAATGTGAATCCTTATTTTGGATTGTGATTTCCAGCTTAGTAATTGGCTGGGTGACTATTATTCCTGCATTTTAAACTTTTGTACTAATAAACAAACTCTATTTTGCTACCCACGTCTCTTGCTCATTTTATTCAGTGGAATGAACCTGGGTTCCTTATAACATTTTAAGTGAACTGATTCCCTGGTATAGTCCCAGGGTGGCGTAGTCTATTGTATATCTCTTGAGTGTTGAATATTACTGCAAAAAGACCACTTTGCCACACCTGGTTAGCCTACATATCAAGGTAACTATAATGCCATGCTGATGTTGCCTAGTTTAGCAGGGTAATGTTAGACATATAAAATCCCTTGCGTATTAAAAAACAGCTAAAAAGTTAACCAAGTTTGTTATATTATGCATTCTATAGAATAACATGAATGGATGTAAGCCTACCTGGAGAAGTGACATTTCTCTTTGGCCCTAAAAAGTAATATAAAAATAAAATAAGATTTTATTTTTGTATGGACAATCACAAAGATAGAATAATTTACTTAACGGTTAACAACACTGTTATTAAATACAAAAGAATATTATTTATTTTAGATGATTCAAGAAAAAAATATTTTAAGAAGTAAGTTACCAGGGCTGCGTTTCACAAACGCACGGTAACAATTAAACATGACTTACAACCAGCCATCACTGTGTTTTACAATCGCTACCTCGCAATGCTTCAGAAACGCAGCCCAGATAATTAATGAACGATCTAACGTTAAATAAAGACATAACTTGGATAGAGAGCAGAAAAAACTTGTTTCTAGATTTGTCTACTGATTTGATATTAAAGCCTATCTTTCAAGTTGAAGATCCCTGTGAATGAACGTGTAGATAAACAGTGTAGGAACTCGACTTGCGTGAAGAAATGAATCATAAATGTGCATTAAAACAGTTTTTTAAAAGAAATTGTGAGTAAAATTACTTCCGTTGTGAAAAACGCTCTGATCGGAAGTGACGCAACGGCAGGTAAACATCGTCTCTTCGTAATGGAGTCAGACAGTGAAGAGGTTGCAGTAGGGATAAATGTCAGCTCTTACGATGGGCCATTGCCGTATAATTACGAGCCGCCTAGGCGAGAGAGGGGTCAGGCAGAGTTAAGGGGAAGGGTAAATGGACAGAGGAGAGAGATAGAGTTGTGGTGTGAGGAGAATCGGTTGAGAATTGGCCAGGTGTCTTGGTGAGTGACCACAGGCTATAGCTAATTGTGGCTAACGTTCTCTCCATGTTTATCACATTGCAGTATCTTTAATAAATCATATTTAGCAATATTGCTGTCGACTTTGTTGTTTTTCAAGCATCCATGTAGATTGTCACCATCTATGCCAGCAGCATGTCTTAAATAATTAATTTAGATCCCAGATTTTAAATGAATGCTGTAGGGTGTAGGCTATAGCTTACATCTGTGACGGTCAGCTAGTCTGGATAGGGATATAAATTCTGTGCATTTCTGCACAACATAGTTTATCGTGAAATTTTTTAGAAATTGCTAGCTGATTTTTAATCCGTAACTGCTTTCAGACCTAGGTGTCCGCATGTTCTGCTTCTGCAGATGTCAAGCGTTTGGGCCGTATATCTGCACAACATAACCGGCCAGCTTGAATTCCGAACTTAGTCGGCTGTTATACTACTCACCTCTTAGTATTTCCGATGGACATTATGTAAATGAGCTCACATGTTCTGCGGAGTACGTGTATGAAAGCAGTTAGTGTTCCGGCTAGGACGGGAATATGCTGTTCATGTAAATAGTCACTGTTACAAGGATGTTTTATTGTCACGTGGAGGGATACTGGTTGTAAGGCATGCAGATAAATGCATCTAATTGACAGCCTATACTGTACAGGGGGTGTGTCTTTTTACAGTGCATATTTACCTAAGTTTTAGGAAGTAGTCTACATGTCGTTTCTTACAAGGTCTTACACCAACCACTAGAGCTACAAGGAGGGAAGGAGAGTAAGTTTATCTTAGCACATTTGTTTAACAGGTGCTTGTGTGGTAGATATGAGGCTATGCCATCAGCAGTGGAGAAGTGTGTGCTGTAGGGAGGTCGACGCCTATTGGTCTCTTGTCCAAAACCTAGATCCCCCAGAAGACATTACCTGCCTCACACTCCATCCAGGGTTTGAAGCATCCTGTCTGAATCCTTTTGTGCTGCAGATAGCATACATGAACTTCAGACAAGAGCATGGCCCTCTTCAAGCCAGCAGACCAGAGTAGGTTTTGAGCAAAAATTATTTCACACTGCAATTCAAAGAAACAGCTTTTCTACACCAAAATAGTAAATCCTGTTAAGCAGGTTTTTAACTCAGTGGTTTCCATATACTTACTATAAAAACAACTTTGGTGTTGTGTAGTACAGTAGAATATCAGCCAACAGGACATGCAATATTTACCATTGGAATTGTTTACTATGAAAACATGGTATGATCAAAATGTAATTATGTCCCAATCTCCACCACAGGCAGTTCCGATACACAGCATACAGGCAGGTTGTCCGCTGGGCGTATGGAATACTAGGCAGGAACATTAGAAAAGCCATACCTTCATGTGTTGTGTCAGCAATAAGGAGGCAGTTTGCAGAGGAGGGACAGACATACAAAGGTTTTCAGTGGCCCCGCTTGGAAGACGATTAATAAATCCATAGTGACACAAACTACTGGTAAAATTGATCTTTTATTACATGTTAAAACGTGAGTGTCGTGCGAGATGGAGGCTGACTGCCTCATCCTTGGCAACCTTCTGGAGGGAAGAGGTGAGGGGGGGCGGTGCAGCAGAGGACAAGACGGCACTGCTTTCTTGTAGGGCCTGTGGTGACTTGCAGTATTCCTCTACCAGAGAGACCATAAGATTTGTTGCGTATCCTTGAGGAGAGAAATGTTTAGAAAACATTTAGTAACATGGTTGACTCACATAAAGAAGATAGATTCACACAAAAAAGATATTGAAAAACTAAGTGAAACTACTAACCGTAAGATGGTTTCTCCTTGATGGGGTGGACTACCCAGCCACCTTTCCGAAACCGTGGGTAGCGAACAGCATAGCGTCCCTCACCCTCACTAGTTCGCGCTACATCTCGGTTGCCATTACTATTGAAATGAAGGGCTGCCAAGAGAAGTCTGTACGAGATAAGTAGATAGAACATTAGGTCTCCAAAGCTAACCCAATGCAGTGAAATGCAACAGAAATACATGACATTAATGTTTTCAGTTCAAATGGGTCTAAGACAATGACTCATCTTTGCAATTATTTTTTTGCAAACAATATGTAATGCTGTTATCAGTCTATAACATTTTGGTCTGCTATACAAGACTGCATTAGTTTTTAGCCATATTCATTCTGTCATCAGTTACCTGCTACAAAAGGACAAATGTATTGCAATATCGTGAAATTGAAAAAAAAACCAAAAAAAAAACAACAAATTTTATTAGTATCGATACTTTTAAGTGATAACACTACCTGCTGTACATCCCAAGAAAAGAAAAGCCAGTGTGTTTGGGAGCAAAGTGCAGAATGAGGGAATGGTAGGCCTCCAGGGAGAATGTCTGATGCTGAGGTGACAATTGTCGAATATCCTTTACCAGTGCTTTCCTGGCAGCTACACTCTCCAGTTTAGTGGCTGCTGGTGATCCTGAATAAAATGTATTCTGTCATATAATCTGTCGCATTTCATAACACAAGTAATTACTAGTACACATGGGGTTACGTATTGATAAAACCAAACTAAAATTTACAAGCACTGAAAAAAGTTTAGCCTCAAAACATTTGACATCTTTTAACATAGGCTATTATGTTGTACCTGGTTCCAGCCACTCCTTGTTTCTTGCCTCTCCTTCCAACGGTGGATGTGCGCAGCTGGTAAATGCAGGAGTGCTGTGTTCATGTATGTCCTGTACATGATTTATCATACTCTGCCATTTTGCCTGCATCTGATCTGGATCTCCTGTAGGGGTGGAAGCTGCGGTCCAGTAGAGATGGTTGATGATGGCTGGCCTCCACAGCTTCAGATCCTCACAGTCCCTCTCTTTTGCAGCAGCATCCAGTGCTTTCTGTACACCTGTTCCAGAGCAGACAAACAGAGCAGAGCATACTAATTATTAGGAAAGTGAATTTAACTACAAAAAACAAGTCTGTTATATAGAACTACCAACATCACAATACATACTTTTCCCAATATGCCAGACGTCAAAGAAATGCCTTGTTCCTTCTGAACACATTTTCTCACGTACCCACTTGGCCGCCTAAAACACAAATTGATTTTATAGAATGTAGAATTTATTTTGAGTGATACTGTGCCTGTCAATGCTGTTCAGCTTTAGATCTCTCCTAGCATCATTACCTGCCGATTTCTGTCTGTTATCAGAGCAGATACTTGCATGTCTTGGTCCATCAGGAACTGCATACTCCGCTTTAGACCCTCTAGCTCACACCAAGAGCTGCTTGGGACTTCTGAGCTCTGTAAAACCCACTGATTATTACTGAACAGTAACAGTAATATCAGTAACTAAATCAGACACAAGATTTCTGTGTGACATCAACTTACTTGGACAAGCTGAACATCCAAAACTTTGTTAATTCGATCCTCAATCAAGGAGTAGCTACCATATTTGGCACAGTGTCCAGGAGAATCTGATCTAAGAACGTCAAAAACAGTTACATTTATAGGTTAATGCAAAAACACATTGACCTGTTCTTGACGTGACGTGACATCATTGACGTGAGCTAGACCATTCTACCTGCAGTCACCAGACAGGATCAATCCACCCCCAGTCTCCTTCAACTCCCTGATGATCCCCCTCTGCTCAGTCCTCCAGGCCTGCACGATGGTAGGGATAGTGTAATAGCGCTGATGGCGGAAAAAAGTCCCGGGACTTATGCACTGCAGTCCAAACAGCTTCAGCATCCTGATTGTCTGAGTAGCCATGCAACCTGAGAAGTGGATGGCACCGCTGAGTAAAAGGTTGCAGGCAGGCATGTTTCGATGCACCTTCTCTTGGTTTTGCCAGTAACGCTCATAACCACAAGTTCCGCAGGCCTGAAAGATGATAGAAGATTCAATACTCAAGCAGCTTTAAGATGAGCCAATAAAAAACCTGTATAGTTAAGACACAAATAATTAATATACATACTGTACATTCACAGACTATAATTCAGCTCCTCACACACAGTTGACAAATAAGACATTACCTGCTTGACTTTTATGAAAGTTCCTTCCGGGTGCATTATGTGTCCCTGGGTTTCCCCGCAGCATGCAGAGCAAACCGTGAACAAGGACAGCAACTGCCTCTGGCAAACAATGAACTTGTCAACAGCACTGAAAACAAGAAAAGGAAAACACACATTAATTCTGACTATGACATTTTTTGATACACAATCAGAAACAGTTTCCATTAATAAAAAGGTTTTTACTTTGGGTCAGTGAGAGATTCCAGCTCTTCTGGTTCCTCCTCAGAGGACTCGCTCAACATCTCCTCCCCTGGACTCCATGACATATCACCAGAATGATTGATGATATCAGAAAATGACCATTCATCATCACTTTGTTCAGGACTGGCCAGTGGAGTTGATCTGCGATGCTCAAACCTTTCGGTTTGAGTCCCCACATCCACCATCTGAGGCTTTACCTGAACACCTTAGATGAAAGAGATTCATCTTAATAATTGTTCACCGTTGTACATTCATTGGTAACAACACATGCATCTAATGCAACCCAGTAAAAAATATATTTTTCTAACATTATGAAGTTCTTAATTTTTAATGTTTACTGTCTGAAAAGTGGAAATGACACAATAGTAACCATGGAGATCATGAAAATCTTTGACGTAATCCTTATTTGTGATTGTATATGGCATGTATGGTGAATGCTAGATATAAGCTAACTACCTAATGAACGATGTAAAAATCTTATGTTGCACTGTGATCCACGATGGACCACTTCTGGCTCAGGGTCCACTGTAGAGATGTCTCCATCTCCATCATCTTCAGGATCTGAAGTGGCAGTTGCACCCGCCCCGTCTTTGCTGGCAGCACTCTCTCCCAAAATCTGAAAACAGACCGAAATCACAACTTTGAACTTTAAAAAATGTAGTTCTTTCATGAAAATCCCCCATTCATGCATTATTTAAAAGACTGCTAATCTTTTCAAAATCTTTTCAAAGTAGTCCCGAGCTGCATTCCCTCGCATGTGCCTTGTTGATACCAGTTTCGATTAGTCAAAGAAAACCAAGGCAACTCCGATGTAACTAAGAAAACTAATATTGTATACAATTAACTTGGATGCGTTTCGGAGACGGTGAAAAGTGCGCGTGACCGGTGGCTCTCTTTCTTTGCTCGTTCTTTCAGTTAAACATGCACCCTGTCACAAGGGCAGCAGTTCATCTACATTACTCACCGATCAAATAAGACTTTGGCGGGAAAGAAAAAAAATCAATTTGGCGGGCGCTAAAACAAGTTAAATGCAGGAAAATTCATGCGTGAATTTAACCGAGAAGTAATATGCGAATGCGACCACAAAATTGTAATTAAAAAATTTAAAAATTTCTGGAACACTGTCTTAATAGCTCAATAAAATAAGTGTCAGGAGGCTCATGTGCACACTCACGGGGTGTAACAAGAGTAAGCTGACGGCAGCTAGGCGGGCTTTCGTGCCATGCCAAGACTAATCCATTATAACGTCAAGAAAAATAAATTTGCAGAAATTACATGCAGAGCTACATTTCGCTGCAACAATTTGTATATGGTATTATAAGACTTACTGTGCAAAGCTCCCGTTTTCGACACGCAGATCCTCTGCTAGTGCTAACATTAACGTTAGACTCTTCACTCCCGCCAGATTTTGCAGGTGGACTTGCATGCACCGATGGCACAGCTCCATTTGCCAGCCTAACCCACTCTTTTCGTCGAAATCCCATGCGAAATTCCATAAGATCTCCTTGGTTGTAGCTGTCCTGTGTGAAGTGTTTTTCACATACCACCGTGTGTCTTGTCAACGAGGAGGCAGCGAAATTGCTTCTGTTTGCCTGGACGAAACGTATCCAAGCACGGAAATCTTTGTGTTTCTTGTTTGGAAATCGGTGGACCCGATGGCCAGACAAGTTGGAGTTGTTGCATCCAAAACAAACACAAGAATTCACCATTGTGACAACTCAAACCTACTATAACTATAATAACGATAACGACAATCTCTATTTTCTGTTTCCACCTCTCAGACTACGTAAACCCACACTGAGAACGAGGGCGGCAGCGCCTATGTTTGCCTGTCCTTACGTCATATGACGCGTTCTCTGGGAAAAGGCGTTTTTTTGGAGCGTAGCTTAGAATAGGCACACTTTTTTCCTAATTTCTGCCCGTGGGTGTTGTAAAACATATGTATTCTTATATATGTCTTTTTAAATTTAAATTTTCATACAATATTCTGTATAAATTAAGTTATAAAATTAAATTGAAAGATGGCCTTTAAAGTACACATGAAATCAAAATGACTATATTTACTTTGTTCGCCTAAATTGATCGTTTTGTGCTGAACAATTCATCCATGCGAGTCAATCCACACAAAAAAATTTTTTGGCTTCATAATCTTTAATCAAAATCTGAAAATGCCCCTCCCCTCTGCATTGGAGGACCTTCACTGATGACGTAGGCTTGAGGAATTGGGCGTCTGCTTAATCCGTAACCACGCCCCTCCAACTGACAGCAGACAGGCAGTGTTGCCAACTTAGCGACTTTGTCGCTAGATTTAGCGACTTTTCAGACCCCCATAGCGACTTTTTTCCAAAAAAGCGACTAGCGACAAATCTAGCGACTTTTTTTGACAGACCTTATTTAGTCTCTGAGACTCTCCGGTACTGCCGCACGAGCTTTCTCTCTCTCTCTCTCTCTCTCTCTCTCTCCCAGCGTGCGCACACGCCTCTCTCTCTCTCTGCATCTGCTATGTTCAACAAGCAGAGAGGAGCAGCACTTTCAGTTAAAAAATATATTCTGTTGCTTCTAACTCTATTTTACATACAAGTATAGCCGAAATCACAGTACAATCATTATCTTAATCTTATGTGTATGTGATTTCATTAGACAATGTCGTGAATAGGATTTTAGTGCAGAGATTAACATCTTTGAGAGCTGGTTATGTAGTCTTAATAGACGCGTTTCAGTCATTATAATATTAATTCCGTTGTCGGACAACAGAAACATTCAAATATAATAATAAAAAACTTTTATTGAGAATTTTGACTGCCTTAAAATGCAGTACATGAGCTCAGAAAGGGCAAGATAATATGACGCACTTACGTCATGAATATGCTAATTAGCATATTACGTCATCTAGCGACATTTAGCGACTTTTCAGGCAGGGTTTAGCTACTTTCCATTGAAAGAAGTTGGCAACACTGCAGACAGGCTGCCTGTGTGTTTGCGAGCATTGACAGCGCGTGAAGGGAAAGATGGCGAGGAGGTGCATTTTTGGTTGTGGAACTCACGGAACACTTTTCCCTTAAAATTCCCTCGTTACGGTCCAGATGGATCGATTTTATTACATTTCGAGGAAGGAGGGATAACAGAGTGTTCACGGATGTGCTCGAAACACTTCACGCGCGAATACTCCAAAATTAGGAAAGAACACGTAATGGGGTTCTTGAAATATCTGTCATTAACAGATAACGCTGTCCCGTCAGTGTACACCGTTGGTACCTCACAAAGTTTGACGACGGTGAGTTGAAATGAACCATGTCTCATGCAAGTGAACACACCTACTTATCTAGATCCAATCAGGTGCTAGTTGGAAAATAAGCCACGCCCACTATTTTCCTCATTTATTATTCCGTTTCTCTCGGAAATACGTCACAACACTGGAGAAAAGCCGTTTGCAACTTCCGTTTCACGGGGACTTTAAACTTACCTCAGGCTGCCTCGAATGCCCTGCGGTTGAGGATGTTGATGACGCTCCGTGCCGCTCCTGATTACTCATCTCGGTTTTATAAATATTGTTGATGTTACACTGTTACACAGAACCCAAAATTCGCGCCGCTGAAGTCTCTCCTTCCGGTTCAAGGAGCCGTCAATCTAAATCTCACCAGCCAATGAGAGCAAACCGCTGTTAAGCCCGCCCACACGGTAGGTTTGTGTCAGAATGGGCTAGGTGCACAAGATGGCGCCGGTGAGCTTCAGCGACGCGAGTGTGTGCATACTTATTTCCGGTCTTGCGATGCTCGCATTGACTGTAAGGGAAACTTACATACGAAACTTGGCTAGATGTATATAATTAATGTTTTTCAAATTTAACAGCGGATAGTGGTATATCAAAAACATGGGGAAACATCCTCCCTATATTTTGCGTACCTCTGTGGGGAAATTCATCAAGATACAACGCGGAGATGGCTTTATTCTTCTGTTGATTATGCGGATCAGCGTCTGGTCAGGTCCACAGGGATTTCTTTTTTCAAACACAAAACTCTCAAATATGCAATACTTTTCATTTTCGAAGAGCTGGTTTTGTTCTGTTATGTAAGATAAATGTTTCTGACTGTCAGACGCACAGAGATTTCTGATAAAGCATGTTTTATTAACTTTATTTGATAACATAATTTATAACTAACTGTACAATTAAACGTAATATAATTATGGTAGGTTTGCCTTAAATAAAAGATCGCTGTTTGCATTCATGTGCGTTTTTATCTGTTTATTTGTTTTGTGAAAGATCTGCAGCATAAATCATTATCTGTCTATGAGCAGCCATGTATATATTGTTATTGTTTTGCATTAATTATCAGATTAAACAGATATTAAAATTAGTCACGTATTTTTTACTGTGTAAAATGATAAAATATGTTGTGAAAATAACGATGAAACAGACTGATGTATATGTACAATTGAGAAATGGATACTTCTGAAGATAAATCGCAGCCCACGTCTCATGAGGTAAATATTTAATATATATAAAAAAATAATAATAATGCAAACATTTTCGAGAAATAAGTAATTTGTACATTTACATATTTGGTAAGATAAAATACATGATATAGCTGTGTATACACACCATGAGTTCAACTTTCATCTCGTGAACAGTAGTGAACATTAGTGTATTTAATTCATTTACCAGACCCAAACATACACAAGTTTCAAATCCACTGGCTCAGTTAACATTTGTAGTATAGTGATAACAGCAGTGTATATCTTATTTGCATATGAAGTGATATTATAAATCCTGTAAACATATAGAAGGTAATATTTGGACTTCTCCAGTTCTCTGCACTGACTTTAAGCACAACCGGAAATATCTACGCACACACTCGCAAGACCGGAAATCCAAGATGGCGGAGATATGCAACTAGCCCATTCCGTGACCGCTAGGAATGTGTTATTAATGGTTTCCTTATTTATCTTCTTCTTCTTTGGTGTTTATTGGCGGCGGGACACCTAACTGATTGGTGCATTACCGCCACCGACTGGAATGAAGTGTGGATCAGGATAGAGATTGTAGGACAAAATAACTGTTGTATTTCATACAATGAAGCAGTATTGATCCGTGGAAAGGTAATGGATTTCAAGATTTGGGTGTGTTGATTAACTTGATGTACGTTTTGATTAGCATTCTGAATCCAATTCAGACATTTTTTTCTCTCTCTCAGATTTTCGTTCAAAATGTTTGTTTATTTGTTTATAAAACTTTGCATTCAAGTGCTGTTAAAAAAGACCGCTTGAAGCTAGAATAAAATTTAGTTTTTGTATTTTCAGATATTCATACAACAAATTATCATTTCATTTTCATGAAAATTATCATAAATATTGGTGCTGGTTGGCAACTATTTAAAAAAAGTGGAAAGAGTTCAAGTGCAGTTAAAGGTATAATTCATGTACAAACATTAATGCTTAAATAGTAACATAGTAGCAATGCTTAAAGTGTGATGTCATGTTCATTTAAATAAAACAATTATAGCTGCAGTATAAACCTACTAAACTAGTAGTTTACTGAGAGTATACTTCAAAGTGTACTTTCATAGCCTAAAAATGTGCTACAAGTATTTAACTATAAACTATCAGTTTACCTGTAAGTTCACTTCTAGTATAACTGCAGTACAAACTAAGAACAAATGTAAACTGGTTGTGTTCTCAGTTTACTGCTGTTACACTTAAAGTACTTAAAAGTATACACTTATATACTTCTAGAAGTGGGCCAGTTTAGTCCCAAGTGGTATTGAAATAGTACACTTACAAGTATACTGCTAGTATATTAGTATAATTAGACAAAGTATACTAGAATTACATTTAAACATTACTTAAGTACAGACGAACCCTGCTCAGCAGGTTTCAGAAATGCATGTTTAGTTGTAGATCTGTAAAAAAAAATTGTTGGATTTATATGATTTAATAATACACCGGAATGAATTATGTGAATCAATAAAGAAACACAAACATCATTTTGTTCACGTAACATCAATATCAAATTAACTTGCTTTGAATTGACCACATCTCAGAGTGATTTTTTCATTACTCTACTCTACTTTTTTTCTTCACATCACTAAATTATTAGTTAGTTACTACTAGCTACTAGCCAGCTACAATAAAGTCATTATTTATTTATCATTTTTGGGCCATTCAAGTTTCTTTTATTAAGTGTCAGTGACAGCTTGAGGCCACATTTAGGCCAAGTCTGTTTGCTCTGTGGAAGCATTTCTACAGTTTCTACAGTAAACTGATGCCTCGTTGTGTTTATGACGTACTGACACAGAGCTCAAAATGATTTGTAGACGTCACTTTGTCGTGTCCATCCAGAGAAAGTTTAGGTAACTAAAACCTATATCCTAGAAGGTCGTAAATGTGTTATACAAGTATTCCATGTGAATTGAACATTTGTTGTATTTGTTTTTTCTTGTGAAGAGATTCAACCGCTTTCTATAATGAACAGATTTAATGTATGCTTTTATTCACATATAAACACATACAATTCATACAGATTAATTTTATGACACATTTATGACTTTTTTTTAATCTTTTGAGTTAAAAGAGGATATTGGCTTTTTGATGGCCGATGCCGAAATCATAGAGAGCAGGGTGGCTAATGGCTGATAAAAAGCTGATATATATATATATATACTTTATTTTCATCAATATTTAATAAATTAGAAAACAAATGTTCTTTAGAAACGAGCATTTAAGTGAAAATTGTAGAGTCACACTGAAGGCATCAAGGGCTATTTGAGCAAGATGAGAGTGATGGGGTGCTGCGCCAGATGACCTGGCCTCCACAGTCACCGGACCTGAACCCAATCCAGATGGTTTAGGGGTGAGCTGGACCGCAGACAGAAGGCAAAAGGGCCAACAAGTGCTAAGTATCTCTCGGGGAACTCCTTCAAGACTGTTGGAAGGACATTTCAGGTGACTACCTCTTGAAGCTCATCAAGAGAATGCCAAGAGTGTGCAAAGCAGTAATCAAAGCAAAAGGTGGCTACTTTGAAGAACCTACAATATGACATATTTTCAGTTGTTTCACACTTATTTGTTATGTATATAATTCCATGTATTAAAATTGTTTTTCAATTTGCACTGGCTTCCAATAGCTGCTCGCATAAAATTCAAGGCATTGATGTTTGCCTACAAAACTACCACTGGCTCTGCACCCATTTACCTAAACTCATTACTTCAGACTTATGTGCCCTCTAGAAGCTTGCGTTCTGCAAGTGTACGTCTCTTGATTGTGCCATCCCAAAGAAGCACAAAGTCACTTTTACGGACTTTTAAATTAAATGTTCCCTTCTGGTGGAATGAACTCCCCAACTCAATCCGAGTCCTTAGCCATCTTCAAGAATCGGCTTAAAACACATCTCTTCCATCTTTATTTGACCCTCTAACTTTAACACTCACTATTCTAATTCTATTCTTTAAAAATCTAACTACCTTTCTAATCTTTTTGTATTCTATTTTCTTTTCATTTATTATGCAATTGTATATGTGTGTGTGTGTGTGTGTGTATGTGTAAAGACCTCTAACTAGCTTGCTCTATTATTATTTTTTTTTATTCTATCTGTTTTCTTTTTATTTATTATATTAGTTAAAATCCCATGCTACGTGTACTGTGTTAACCTAACTGAGACTTGTTATAGCACTTATATATCATTGCTCTTTTTGTTGTTTTTGATTGCTTCCACTGTCTTCATCTGTAAGTCGCTTTGGATAAAAGCGTCTGCTAAATGAATAAATGTAAATGTAAATATAATGTATAATTCCACATGTGTTAATTCATAGTTTTGATGCCTTCAGTGTGCAGCTACAATTTTCATAGACATGAAAATAAAGAAAACTCTTTGAATGAGCAGGTGTGTGCAAACTTTTGGTCTGTACTGTAAATCCGGGGAATTTCCGAGAAGCACCAGACTGCAGCCTGCACGTGCAGCCCCGCCCCATACCTACTCTGATTGGTTCAATCGTCTTTCATAGACATACATGATAGGAAATGTGTGCGAAGTTGGTGTAGGATGGAGAATGCTGTCTAAAAAGCCAAAAACGCTGTACAGTTTTATAAAGCCTTCATAATGCACAAAAGAAGAAGAAAAACATTAGCCTGTAACTCGCCATGTCCCTGAAATCATTGTTTTGTTAAATTAAGCAACGTACGAATATTGTAAATTAATTGGGTTGATTATTGACAGTAAGTGGATCAGGTCTTCAGATAGAAGAATTAATTATGAATTGAATAATTTGAGAAAATTTGATTATTTCATATCATCAGAGTATGAGAAAGGAAAATGAAAGGGGTGTATCATTACTGTTTTAATTTATATAGCATGACAAGACAATTATTGTTATAATTATCCGTCATGCAGTTGATAAATGACACTGCAATAGTCTAATGTGTCTGCCAATTAAATTTTTATGAAACTTTTAATTTTATTTACTACATTGCAAATCATAGACTTTTTCTCCCCTTTATTTCAGGAAAATATGCTGCTCCTCGTTATTTGAAAGTGAAGAAATCGATAAACTTTTATTTCTATCAGCCAGTGATGATTCTGAAAGAACATACCTGTAAACCGTTGCTATAGTAACGAACACAATTTCATCATCATTGTGCTCTTATTTTAGTGCAGTCTCACAGCCACTGTCAAAAACTGAGATAAACTTTATAAAGTATCATCTATTTATATTAAATTGGTATCTTCTCCGATAACCATTTTGTGACCATTGAGCCGATCCTTTTCAATCAGCTGGAATGATTCGGGACATATACGTTAATGTGGCTTAATGCATTAAAACAGTGTTTTTAAAAGACCAAACTCAGTAAACAAATTAATAATAAAGCACTCTAATCACTGACGGGCAGATGAGTCCAGAATAAGAATGCAATGTGTTTAATTACGTGTAAAGCGTTTTCCTTCCATAGAAAACCATGAGGAAAATGCGTAACGTGGCGTAATGCATTAAAACGTGTTTTAAAAAGACCAAACTTTTTTTAATAACACATTTTATTTACAGACAAGCAGGTTATGGGTGGAAATTAAACGCTTTGTGTTCGTGTTCTGTGCTCATATCTGCTTGTCTGTGAATATAATGCTTTATTATTATTATTTTTTTTTTACTGAGTTTGGTTTTTTTAAAACACTGTTTTAATGCATAAAGCCACGTACTTTCATGTTAAGCGTGCTTTTAGAATGTCCCAATTATTCATCTGTGAATTAATCTGGTCAAGAAGAGTAAACTTCCAGCAGCTAACACCTCTTGATTCAATAAATCAGACAGTCAGTCAAGTTAACAATAAAAACTGCATTATGGTGAAGGCTTTGTAAAACTGTACAGCGTTTTAAGCTTTTTAAACAGCATTCTCCATCCTACACCAACTACGCACACATTTTCTATCATGTCTTTGAAAGACGATCGAACCAATCAGAGTAGGTGTGGGGCGGGGCTGCACGTTTAACCCCGCCCCAGGTGCAGCCCCTCCTCGATCTGCAGGCTGCAGCCGGGTGTACTTGGAATTTCCCCCGAACCCTCCCTGGCATTTACTGTTCCCCCCAGGTTCAGAATCGCTCCTACGCCCCTGGTGCTGACGCATAACACAAAGACTTCACCCACATAGTGGAAAAACCCTGAGATCACGGTTTACCAACAGTGACAAAGCCTCTTTGAAGGTGCTTAAGAAAACATGAATATGAAATAACTGAGAACTGTGAGCCAAAGGTTTTCAGGATTATAGAGATAAATATGAATTCCATATTTGAGACTCTCAGGTGAAGCTGTTTATTTATTAATGTGCAAATACATCTGAAGACTTTTACAGCACTTAAAGATGAATGTTGATGATCAGTTAATGAGGATCTAATTCTTCAGCAGATTAAAGATTGAACATGATTCAACAGGTTCAACATCTGCAAGCAACAGTTATAAATAGCCTACATTTGTTTAAAAACTTTATTATGCATCATAAAAAAGTTGTCATGGCAGGGATAGGCTATACATTGCGCGCTGGTGCCTTTATGGGATGTGCTATATCTAGAAGCAGGAAATATGTAGGGTTAATCTGATCTGTAGATTTCAGCCTCAGTTCTCATTCATTCGTGTGCATTATACATTCGTAGCGTTCGGGACTGGATGAGTAGCCTCACGAATCGTGTATTCCGATCTGGTCCGGTGCTCTGACGATGTTTGTATGTTGGAAAGCCGTCTTCTGAATCAAGAATCATTGAACTTATTTAGATACAAATGTTTTCTTTGCGCTCAGACTGTAATTTCTACAATAAACACAATGTTTGAGTAACATGAATGAATAAAATTATGAAGTACGACCCGTTCTATCCGCAAAGTATGCAGGAACCACGTCACGTCTCCCGAATGGCGATGAATTTTTTTTGCCTCAAAAATAGCTGGACGAAGCCCTTATAACATGAATCATTTTAAGGCATGCCAGCTGTTTGTCAGTCGCTAAATGAATTCTCATTTTATTTCTATTTTATGTTTTTATTGCTGGTCATTTAGAACAGTGAACCATACTGCGTTTAGTTGAAAGTCACTTACCCTTCAAGAATTTACAGTCCAAAGTAAAGTAGCCTAAAGCCTAGATAAATGCAGTTTTTCAGTGCTAATTCCTTTTAAATATTGAATTGTGAAAGTCAGCTTTTTGTATGTAGTAGGCTGAGTTTATACCGAAAGTGAAATTTCATCGACCAGCCAGCAGGAGCATGAGTAGCTACACCACGTTCATCCGGAAAGGCGTGCGTCTAAACTAGGCTATAACTTACAAAATGTCTGAAGCTTTAAATTTAAATATTTTCTGTTTAGATAAAATAATAATTTTGCTATGTCTTTTATTGTTTTACCCTTTTCTAAGTGATGCACTACAAGGTAAGCACAGATTTAATTACTTTCTATATAGGCTAGCTTCCTTCTGATCTAACGCAGCAAACAAAGTAGGCTACTCACAAATGTATAAACAGTTCAAGGTTGTTTTTTTAGGTTATATGTAATGATTGGATATTAGTTACCTATGTAGAAATGTACATTAACCCCGATTAATAGCCTAAATGCTGTAAAAAATATTGTTCATCGTCACCCACGATTACAAACATTATAGGCTTGTATGATCCATATAATGTTGGTCTTATGCTCAGGTCAAATCCTTCAGAATTATTTGATTTCAAAATTACTATGTGTGTTGGAGAACTGCTGCAGGATTTTTTTTTTCTTCTAAACTCTGCTCAAAGTTGCATCGAGATGGTGTAGCCTAACCACAGATTTCCTGGTTTTGCGGTACAAAGAGCATCCGCGAGAGAAATGAAAATATATTCTGAATATTGTGTGGAGAATTTCCCAAACAAAATAGAACTTTAAAGTTTACAATTAAGAAGGCCGTCACTGTTAAAACAGGAGATCACTTCACGCATTCAAGCAGGTTGTGAGCCATGCACAGCTATTTTGCTGACTTGACGAAATGTCGCGTCTAACTGGAACACCAGAACGAACTCACCCCTTTATTTATTTGTATTAAATGTATCTTTTAGTCTCTAAAAGTATGTTACACTATAGAATGAACACATTGATCTGCATTAGTGAGCGTTAGTTCATGAGATCTTGATGACAGGAAGACATTCTTTTGCAAGTATCTTTGCTTGTGGTTTTTTAGCTTCCTGATTTCAGTGTTTTTGTGTTGTGTTATATTCCTAAGGAAATCACCACTTCTGCTACATGTTTTCGGTTTTAACTGTCAAAGCACACATTCCCCTTGGGCACTGGGCTTCTGTGGCTGTCTATAATAACAGACAGGTTGCTTACTACTGTAATAAAGATAAAAAATGGATAAAAGAGAGACGGACTATAGATGAACCAAAGGATTCTAGAGACTGGTACCTCTATCAATTAAACACACTGTCAAACTGCACTGTCTCGCAGTGTTCTGGTGAGTTTCAGGCTTTTCTCTTATTAATTATCAGACTTGTTACAAAACTTATAAAAGGAGTTTAATTATCTTTTCATTCTGTGATTGTAGAGCTCCATGTTCTTCAGAGAATAATTGGTTGTGAACTGGTGAATTTTCCTAATGGAACAGTGACGAGTCTGAGAGCGTTTGATGAATATGGATTTGATGGAGAGGATTTTATTGCCTTTAATTCTTACACTCTGCAGTGGATTGATAAAAACCCCAAAGCCAAAGAAACCAAAATCAAATGGGATCAGCAAACAAAACGAAACCAATTCATAAAGCAATACCTAAACGACTGCATGACCTGGATCTCCACATTAAACAACACAAAAAAGAGTATGTTTTAATCCAATTATTTAATTAGCTCCTGTGGCAGCTTGTAATGTTTAATGAAAATGGCATAGCTGGATCTTCAGGTGAATCAAAAGACTTCTCTATGGTGACATGCATTTATTCTCCATAAGCTCCTGCATAATCAAGCTAGCACTCATCTGTGTCCTCTTGTGAGAGTCACACCTGCATCACATCATCCCATCAACAAATGATGCACTAAACTAAGCCCCACCCTACATTTATTTTCTTCTATCATGTTAACCGTCTTAACATTTTTGTCAAAATATATTGAACCTCATGTTGTTCCTGTCATGTGGATCACAAAAGCAGAGCACAGAAACCACTGGGACAAGCAAATTTTTGTAAATGTTTATTCATTAATTGCATTATTGTTTTCTGCTCAGCTCCACCAGATGTTCGTGTGTTTGCGAGGAAAGCTCCTGATGATCACAGTAAGCTGGTTCTGAGCTGTCTGGCCACTGCTTTCTACCCCAGAGATATTGAGATGAACATCAGATTGAACAAAATTAACACTGAAAACCAAATATCATCTGGAATCAGACCAAATGATGATGGATCCTTTCAGATGAGAGTCAGTGTGGAGATCGACAGAAACCACAAAGGATCTTATGACTGTCAGATCATTCACAGCGGTCTGACAGAACCAGTGACAGTAGACTGGGGTAAATGTCACCAGAAATACAGTTTTAAGTGCACATGAGCAGAATCTTCTACATTTAAAATAATGAAATGTAAATACAAGTAGTCACATTATAATCGCATGATTGCAGTAGAACATGATAATGCTGAAATGGATTAATGTTTCTGGTCATAAATGATGACAGTTAAAGTGTCTCAATTCAGTTCAACAGTTTATAGTATTGATAAAAATCAACATATTTTTTTCATTTATTATTATTTTTCCTTCTGCAGATGGAATATGTAATGACTGTGAAACAGAATTTCTATGGCTGGTTATAGCAGGAGCAACAGTTCTTTTTCTAGTCCTCACTGTAATTAGTTACTGCATCTACAAAAAGAAAAGGTCAAATGGTGAGTTATAAATATTCAAGATAAACAATTTTCATTGTTGTTTTAAGGAAATACTCTATAGGTGAATGGGGTAATAGTTATCCTCATCCCTAGCTGATTTATTATATAAAGAATTTCAAACAATATTTGTAGTCCAAGTTTACTGAAGTTGTAAATATGCAAATTACACAATCTAATTTAATATGCACTAATGTGCATAATTTTCCAGAACTTTCCATAAATCTTTATATTGAATAAAGCCAAGTTCAAAATTATTGACATATTAGAGTCTATTACAGAGGAGATTTTAGATTTATCTGTAAATCCAACCCGATCTCACGGCAATTCGTACATATTTTAGAAGGTCGCTTATTCGTACGAATTCGTACGACCACACTTGTACAATTTCATACGATTTTTGCCAAATCGTATGTATTTTACGAGTTGCACAATTCGTATGAATTTGTACGAATGACCTACACCTAACCCCTCCCCTAAACCTATCCCTTAGACAAATCGTATAAATTTGTACCAATAAGCCACCTCGTAAAATACGTACGAATTGGTCATGAGATAGCGTTGGTAAATCAGACAATACTATCATCAACCAGAAAAAACTTAATTAAATGTGTATTTGTTTTCTTTCCACTATTCTAAAAGAAGACATACTATGAGAAGAAAATATCCCAAAATCTTAAAAATGAAAAACAATGGTTTTGCCAGTAGTTTCTTGGATTAAATATATCATTGTTTAGACATTTTAAACTGTATGAATTAGAGGTGAACAGTTTTGGCAGTATCTTATATATATATATATATATATATATATATATATATATATATATATATATATATATATATATATATATATATATATATATATATTAAGATGTGTAAGTACTGTATACAAGTTTTTAAATAATCTATGTTTTTCTAGTTTACACATACCGTTGCGATGATGGTGATAGGAACCATTCTGAGCAGTTCTCTTATGATGAAGGAGGTTGTGATTAGCTCAACACAGGTATCTCAATATCACATTTACTGTCTTTTGAGCAAAGAGTTGTAAAATCCAAATTCAGTCCAAAGCATTAAAAGGGCACAGAGTACCTATGAAATGACAATGTTATTTCTTTCTGGTTCTGCAAGAAATGTAGTTTTATTTTTTTATTTTTGTTTATAACCTTTGTCACCTTTATTTTAATAAAAATACAGATTCCTATTTAAGTTCCTATTTAATTTACCTATTTATGTTCTTTTATACTTAGTTGAAACACGATGCAGTTTCTTTCATGTTTGAAAGATTCTTGAAATGCTTCAAAGAATCAAAATCACAGCTAAAATGTGTTATACGTGTAACATAATTCTCTGTTTTTTTTTTTTTTTAGGCAAATAGAGGTTGGCGAGAAATGAAAATAAATTAAATGAACCATCTCTGGATTTATAAGAAGGAGATGCAAAGGACTGGTTATTAACAGGTTTCCTTCTCATTTCTGGCATTAGATAGGCATATAAATATCATCTGTTGAGTCAAACAGATCTCACACTATTAAACTTCCAGTGACTTCTAGTTGAAAATTAAGACACAAGAAAATATTTCAAATATGTCACCTTTACCTTTGCAAAATAATCAATTCATCATCTTTGTGGACTAACCCTGTTACTCGATTTTATGGATTTTTTTTAACTTGTCATTAATGAAATGTGCATTTTCTGAAAAATCACTTCATGTCCATTTCAGTAGATTGTTGCATTTGATCTGTTGCTCAAGAGTAGCTACTACTTAAAGCATCCAAATGTGTTACCTCTGTTAGTTTTATATTGTTTGGGTTAAATCTCATCCTAAAGAAGATTTATTTTATTTTAATGTAAAATGTTTATTGTGGCTTCAATTAGTAAGAATGAGCAAGGTACATTATAGGTTTTATATACATTCACACAAACACAGTCGGTTTTCATTAAAGGGATAGTTACCCCAAAAATTAAAATTCTGTCATTGTTTACTCACCTTCATGTTGTTCCAAACCTGTATGATTTTCTTTCTTATCCTGAACACAAAAAATATATATTTTGAAGATCAGGCAGTTTGAGGTTGTCATTGTCTTCCATAGTAGGAAAAAAAAATACTATTGTAGTCAATTGCAGCCACCAAATGTTTGATTACCAACAATCTTCAAAATATATATTTTTTGTTTTCAGCATAAGAAAGCAACTCATACAGGTTTGAAACGAGTAAA
Source organism: Carassius auratus (assembly GCF_003368295.1). Classification (NCBI taxonomy): domain Eukaryota; kingdom Metazoa; phylum Chordata; class Actinopteri; order Cypriniformes; family Cyprinidae; genus Carassius; species Carassius auratus. The sequence goes on along the minus strand of NW_020524791.1, from coordinate 356,855 downwards.
TGATGACAAAAAAATCCCTTTAATCAAAACTTTTTATCAGGAATTGTGTGTCATGTACTTTATTTTTTACTGGCAATGATACAGTATGAAACATTAATTCAATTAATGTTTTAATCAAATGAAACAAACCCTCTTCCCTTTCATTTTTTGGAGAACAGAGAGCTACAAAACAGAGTTTTATGTTAAAATGAATCATTATTATCAAAGTTATATAATGAAGTTATAGAGGCTGCAGCTCTATAGGGGGAGTCTGTTTGTATAGATTGTATACAGGACAATGGAATCTCATACAACCGGGAAGAGTTTTATTTTTATTTTATTTTTTTCCTAGCCTCTATAACTCCTATATAAGATTATCAAGACTTTAAATAGACTGTTGGAGCACTCAGAATATGATAATAAATGCTACAGTTTTAAATATTCTTTATTTATTATTTGTAGTATTAACTCATGCACCTTTAGAATCTTTACAACTTGTCTTGATTTGATGCGTGTTGATTCTATTTTATTGTTTTATAATATTTTTTCACTTAAAATTAGTTGTTCTTTGTCATTTTTATTTTTGTTGGAATTGTTGTTTTTATATGCTGCAAACTGGACTATGTTATAGAGAATTTGATTGTAACTGTTACAATGACACAAGTCGAAGTCTAAATGATTATTCCTTTATAATATTTATAACTTTTTTATCATGTTACCATGTCTCCTTGCAACATTTTAGAAACATACCACATCCAAATTGGAATTTTACATGCTGCCATCAAAATGTTTTCTTTAATGTTATCTTTAAAGGTAAAATTACCTTAATATACTACAACAATATAATAACTATATAATAAAATAAATAGATTAATTAAGTGGTCTCTTTTTATATTCCTTTATAATTCATTGTAGGCTATTATGTCACCGGTTACAATATTTCTGTAAATCTGAATATTTAGCTTATTACAAGCAATCGTTTTAGACTTTAGATTTTAACTGTTTAAGAACGGACTTGTGTTCTTGCCCATAGATATATACACTAGATGTTGCCTTGGGGTTCTAAGCATGCGTCAAAACCGCCGCGATCTTGGAACAGGGGTCTTGTCATAATTTGTCTCTAAAATGTGAAACACAACTTGTTCAGATTTTTTGCTTTCATTTTCTTGCAGTTATTAAATTAAAATTAAATTAAATTTTGTAATATATATATATATATATATATATATATATATATATATATATATATATATATTATATAGAATATAAATAATTATATTTTTTAATTTGTACATTTTAATAAACTCAAACTTATATATCTTTTTTTTCCGTTTCACTTTCATAATTTATTTCACTTGAACAATAACCTAGCAAATGTCTTCTTTAAAACAAGACCAACCATACAGTAAGTCTATATTCCAAAGCATTCTTGAATTACAACCATTTAAAACTTTGTATTTTTTATTCTTTTATTATGTGTCATTCCTTACCTTTGCAGTAGTCTAAGGTAAGAAGCGATAATTCATTCGAAGTTTACTCAAGTAGAAGAATGTTACTAATAATTTTAGGCTTACTGTTCATTATATTTTGTTATATATCAAAACCTTACATTTTCTCTTGACTTAATGATAAATACATGTCTGACGGTTATTTATTTTTTATTTTCATTTGCTTTTTTGAACATTCCGTTTACAGTATGAAACAGAGTTAGGACACAACAATAATTAAAAAAAATATACACATATAAAGAACAGAGACATAGAACACTTCAACAACTTCATAGCACAAAAAAGTGTTACACTAACAAAAAAGAAAACGATAAAGAAAGGGGGCATTATTTAAACTAAAACGTTGGTGTGTGACCCTAATAAAGCCACAGAAGAAGAAGAAGTGAAAGTGAAAGACCATGGAGTTACTCTGTAGTGTGTTGTAGTTATGGTCTGTTAGTTTGGAAAGCGAGCTGGGTTTAGACCGTCGTGAGACAGATTATACAGATATCAGCGCTGTTGCATGTTACATGTTTGCTTGCAATCTCGCTCATCTGCTCTTACTGTAAAACCGCTGCTTTGTACATACAACGATCTTCTCTCATGTTATGTTTCTGGATACATTTTCTGTCAGACAAAAATAAAGGCTAAAATGGTGTAGTGTTAGCATTTGTCCGCCTTTCTTACCCTTTCATTCCGTGACCGCTAGGAATGTGTTATTTATGGTTTCCTTATTTATCTTCTTCTTCTTTGGTGTTTATTGGCGACGGGACACCTAACTGATTGGTGCATTACCGCCACCGACTGGAATGAAGTGTGGATCAGGATAGAGATTGTAGAATCAGAATCAGAATCAGAAAGAGCTTTATTGCCAAGTATGCTTACGCATACAAGGAATTTGTTTTAGTGACATAAGCTTCCAGTACACAGAGACACCAACACACAGACAAAGAAAAAGACAAAAAGAAAAAAAAAGACAAAAAAGAGAGATTTACAAATTGGCAAATAAATAAGTGTATAAACAATTGTGCTATAAATGATAATGGAATAGGATTGAGTGAGATGCAGGAATGTTCTAGTATGGAGGGTTAACAAATAAATATAAGGATATTGCACATTTATAAGCATAAGTAGGGAACATTTAACTGTTCATGAGGTAGATTGCCTGGGGGAAGAAACTGTTCTTGTGTTCAAAAGTTCAAAGATGGGGTGACTTGGATGTGAGGGATCCAGAGTGATTTTCTGAGCCCTTTTCCTCACTCTGGATGTATACAGGTCTTGAAGGGTGGGCAGAGGAGCACCAATAATCCTTTCAGCAGTCCGAACAGTTCTCTGTAGTCTTCTGATGTCTGATATTGTTGCTGAGCCAAACCAGACAGTTATAGAAGTACACAGTAAAGACTCAATGACGGCTGAGTAGAACTGTTTCAGCAGCTCCTGTGGCAGGTTAAACTTCCTCAGCTGGCGAAGGAAATACAACCTTTGTTGGGCCTTTTTAACAATGGAGTCAATGTGATTGTCCCACTTCAGGTCCTGAGAGATGGTGGTTCCCAGGAATCTGAATGACTCTTCTGCAGTCACAGCGCTGTTCATGATGGTGAGTGGGGAAAGTGCAGGTGGGTTTCTCCTAAAGTCCACGATCATCTCCACTGTTTTGAGCGTGTTCAGCTCCAGGTTGTTAAGACTGCACCAGACAGCTAGATGCTCAACCTCTTGTCTGTAAGCAGACTCATCACCGTCCTGGATGAGGCCGATGACTGTAGTGTCATCTGCAAACTTCAGGAGCTTGACAGAGGGGTCTTTAGAGGTGCAGTCGTTGGTGTACAGGGAGAAGAGCAGAGGGGAGAGAACACATCCCTGAGGGGCGCCAGTGTTGGTGGAGCAGCTGTTTGATGTGAATTTCCCCAGTCTCACTAACTGTTGCCTATCTGTCAGAAAGCTGGTGATCCACCGACAGATAGAGCTAGGAACAGAGAGCTGGGTCAGTTTGGTCTGGAGGGTTGTTGGGATGATGGTGTTGAAAGCCGAACTAAAGCCCACAAATAGGATCCTCACATAAGTCCCTGTTTTGTCCAGATGTTGCAGGATGAAGGGCAATCCCATGTTGATTGTAGGACAAAATAACTGTTGTATTTCATACAATGAAGCAGTATTGACCCGTGGAAAGGTAATGATTTTCAAGATTTGGGTGTGTTGATTAACTTGATGTATGTTTTGATTAGCATTCTGAATCCAATTCAGACATTGTTTTTTCTTTCTCAGATTTTTGTTCAAAATGTTTGTTTGTTTATAAAACTTTGCATTCAAGTGCTGTTAAAAAAGACTGCTTGAAGCTAGAATAAAATTTAGTTTTTGTATTCTCAGATATTCATACAACAAATTATTTTGGGGGCCATGACATTTTCATGAAAAAAAATCATAAATATTGGTGCTGGTTGGAAACTATTTAAAAAAAGTGCAGTTAAAGGTATAATTCATGTACAAACATTAATGCTTAAATAGTAACATAGTAGCAATGCTTAAAGTATGATGTCATGTTCTTTTAAATAAAACAATTATAGCTGCAGTATAAACCTACTAAACTAGTAGTTTACTGAGAGTATACTTCAAAGTGTACTTTCATAATGTGCTACAAGTATTTAACTAGTATAAACTATCAGTTTACCTGTAAGTTCACTTCTAGTATAACTGCAGTACAAACTAAGAACAGATGTAAACTGGTTGTGTTCTCAGTTTACTGCTGTTACACTTAAAGTACTTAAAAGTATACACTTATATACTTCTAGAAGTGGGCCAGTTTAGTCCCAAGTGGTATTGAAATAGTACACTTACAAGTATACTGCTAGTATATTAGTATAATTAGATAAAATATATGCATGTGTCACAGGGCAGGCCAATCAGGCTGCACCCACCCTTAAGACCCGTACCACCCTTGGGGAGTCGGACAGAGGCCAGGCAAGGACGACAGACAAGGCTTCAAGTAACACAGTATTTTATTAAATATATAAAAGGAATCTAAAATGGTGTGTCTTCTGGGCAGGGTCATTCCGTCCTGCGGACCCGACAGAGGCCCACAGAGTGCAATATCAGGGGGTGCTCTGGTAAGTGGCTTTGCTGTCTTCCAATGAGAGCGACAAGTCAGGACTCACAACTGGGAGGAGGCTACTGTAGGACCGTTCAGGTGCGTATTTCTGGTGATGTACTCCCTTCTTCTACAGATGACAGGCAGAGGACTGACAGCTGAGGAGCTCCACTACCAAGCAGTCCGGTAAGTATTCAGGTATGAAATCCTCTGGAAGGGGCTGGCAGACACAGAGCTTACAAGAGAAGTTCACTGCAAAGCAGACAGGTGAATACACAGATACGTAATGCTCTTCTTCAGCAATGACAGACAGAGAACTTACAGCGGGAGGAGCTTTACTGCAAAGCAGTCAGGGGAGTATTTCCAGTATGAAATCCCTCTTCACAATGGGCTGTCAGATAGTACACTCAAATATCTGTAGATTACAACAGTGTTAGCCTCTTCTTACGTCTTAGAACGTGACAGAAAACTCAGGTAAGTAGTGGACACCCGGCGGGTTTAAGTTCACACTTCACACATCAAAACAGTGCATCACATCACTTCATCACTGCAATTCAACACTCAGTGGGAAATACATATATAGATGGCCGTCGCCCATTTTCTGACCTGGCATTCAAGTCAGGGAGTCCCATAAACAAGAGAGAGGATGGAGATCGATTGAACTACTCACAGTCTCTCACAAACGATCTTACTGTCCAGCAATTTCCTCCTTCCGGTTGAGTCGGTGTGCTCTTTCTCCCAAACTCACAATGCTGTGCCCGTTTGCCAGCCCCACTTCCTCTTCTCCACCGCTCACGCTTCCTCCGAGATTCTCAGTGCCCAAACCAAGCCCCGCTTTAGTGCATCCTCTCTCCTTTTATCCTACCCTAATGGCAACGTGTCCCAACGTGCACAGCTGCCGCCGATTTCCGCTGATCACCTCATTCGCGGGGATTTTCCACCTTGACAGCTGGAATTTTGTCACCTCGTGACATGTTTAGTTGTAGATCTGTAAAAAAAAAACAAAACAAAACATAATTTTGTTCAGGTAACATCAATATCAAATTTACTTGTTTTGAATGTACCCCATCTCAGAGTGATTTTGTCGTTACTCTATTAACATTTGTTCGTTGTTGTTGTTTTTTTTTTTTTGTCACATCACTAAATTATTAGTTAGTTACTACTAGCTACTAGCCAGCTACAATAAAGTGATTATTTATTTATTTATCATTTTTGGGCCATTCAAGTTTCTTTTATTAAGTGTCAGTGCCAGCTTGTGGCCACATTTAGGCCAAGTCTGTTTGCTCTGTGGAAGCATTTTAGAGTGATGTGAATGTTCAAAGTGAATTGTGTTTTGCTGGATTACTTTTACTGATACATGTAGGGAAATTTACTCCCCCATCTAATCTACTGTTGAAACTGTTGATCAGCTGTCATTGTCATTGAGGGCCTGTGTGCAGAATAATATATGAATATGACTGTGTTAGCTGTTACAGAGATGTGTATGATAGATGTGTTAGTGTTTGTAGATTACAGCTGTTTACTGAAGACCCTCACTGAAACCCCACGGTACGCTACTGTGTATATATATATATATATATATATATATATATATATATATATATATATATATGCTTTTTACATTTCTTTGTCCATTATGGCAGGGATGGCATTTCATACATAAAGCAGGAAAATCAGACTCTTTGGAGGTGATAAGCTCTGCAAGTACAGGAAAGAGAAGCTCTGTTTGTTTGTCGGTTTCTACAGATGGACACAGAGAATTAAGAGTTATTTCACTCAATATTATAAATCTGTGATTTACTCACCCTCACGTCGTTCCAAACCCAGAAGACTTTCACTGTGTTCATTATAATCAGTGATGCTGTCTTCACCAGCGCTGCGGCTCGACTCGACTCAACCAATCCTGACAGTAAACTGATGCCTCGTTGTGTTAATGACGCACTGACACAGAGCTCAAAATGATTTGTAGACGTCACTTTGTCGTGTCCATCCAGAGAAAGTTTAGGTAACTAAAACCTATATCCTAGAAGGTCGTAAATGTGTTATACAAGTATTCCATGTGAATTGAACATTTGTTGTATTTGGTTTTTCTTGTGAAGAGATTCAACCGCTTTCTATAATGAACAGATTTAAAGTATGCTTTTATTCACATATAAACACATACAATTCATACAGATTAATTTTATGACACATTTATGACTTTTTTGGATCTTCTAAGTTTTGGTTACATGGACTGTCACTGAAGGGAAGGAAAGCTTTTAGGATTTATTATGAAATATCTTAATTTGTGTTTTGAAGATAATCAAAGTCTGATAGATTGGATCTACAAGAGGGTTAATGCAAGTTCATCTGGACTGTGAGGGGCTTTGGTCGTTAATGTTATTGCATGAATGTTCTCTTCCGGAATGCTATGCTTTTATTAAGCCATGAAGTTTTAAAGCAATTTCATATTTCTATAAATTTTCTGTACTTTCTTACTTTTCAGAATATAAAAAGCTTAATTTTTTTCCAAACAAGGTACAGTTTAGATTTGTATTTATCTGGATATTTGATTTAAAATTGTTAAAAAATGTAAGTTAATCCAAATAGATTTATACTGATAATTTGTGATACAATCATGTAAAACAAATATATATATATATATATATATATATATTTGAGTTTTAAGTGAATTTTAAGTTTCAGTTGACTTTAGAAATTTGATTTGGTCAAACTTATTATTTATCTTTTCAGTTTTCAGAGAAAAGTAAACAAATTAGAGAGAAAAAAAGAAGCTTCTAGAGTTTCAAATATATAAGTTTATTACAAAATAAAAAAGTATAATAACAATAGTAGTTAATCTTTTAAATGAAAGAGTCTTAGTATAATCCTCACTTTAGGATAAGTGTGGACTCTTCCTCATGCAATATTAAATATAAATGTAAGATTACAGATACAATACAGATTACTTCAATACAACTTTACAGTGATAAATATAAAAGAAAAAAACATCTGGGCTGTGTTTTTAGTAACAATGTAACTACCTGATTAACACCAGAGTATGATGTATTGTTGTGGAAACTAATGAGTCACGACTTCTTCCTGAACACAGTCGAATCCTCGTCGTTTGAACCACATTAGTTCAACAACATAGAGCCATTGTTAATGATGTCACACACAGTTAGACATCAGATGCTGCTGCACTGAACATGGCACCTGATGAATAACTTCATATCCTTTGTTCCCTGTCATTTAGCTTTATTTGATGTTTGATTCATCGCGGGTTTCTTCTTACATCATACTCCAGGGGCTCCTTAAATGTTTGTGCACAGCACATGTACACTTCAAAAACTTTTAGAGGACACGCAAAAATACATCGATTATATACAGATAGAATGGAATATATAGATTGTACTGCATGTTAGCTTGCTTATTGTGCTTATGTGCCCATTATATAAGCCCATACTTACTAGCAGGAAACTAGGTTCAAACCCCAAAAGTTTGCGACACTGTTTGCAAATATTTGTTATAGATATGGTTTCGGGAAACACAGACTCATTAAACTATGTTGGTAGTGACGAAACTTATGACCATAGTCAGATAACGATGCTTTTTGGAAATACACAATCACCTAAAGACAATTTCAGAGTAACCAGTGACTAGTATGAGGTTAGAATTGTTTCTTAACTCCAAATAAATGTAAAAAATTAAACATTCACAAACATAATAAAATAGAAAAAAAAATAGAATGAGATCCACAAATATATGTGAATATTATTAAATATAATAAAAATATTCACAGATATTCACAGTTTAACCTGATAACTGTCACTCACGTTTTTGAAGATAGACTTGAATGTGCATGATACAAACCAAAATGTTTATATTTCATGACTGAAAACATTTTGTAACATGATTTTGATGTGCCATTTACATGGTAATGTAATGTCTGATTTTAAAATGGGTTTTGAAGGATGAATTTTGAGATTTTATGTTTTCAAGTGATATATAACTTCTGATGATTTCTAAAATGTGATAGAGAAAAAGGCAACGAGGAAGTCTTTTTTTTAAACAAAGGTCAAAGCTCCTTTTGTAATGTAGATTTCTGAGGGTGCACTCTTGTCATAAATTGATCTATTACTTTTCCTACATAATTTTTTACAAAAAATACTGGTATAATATATATTTGGGAGTCTTAGACCTTTCCAACGATATATAGTTTGTCAAGATTAGATTACATTTGATTGTAATATAGTATAGTCAACGTAGGCGTCCCGTATACAGGACGGGGTGACATTTAACAGGTTAATGGTCTGAAGAAATTAAAATAAAATAAACAATCGTTTACACTTTGCTTGAATGGATACTCCACCCTATTATTCTGACAATGTCTTTCATACTTTTCTGGACCTTGACACTGTTATTTACTCTGCAGTCTATGGGACAGTCACAAGCAGATTGGTATGAGGTCACCGAGGCCCGGATCTCGGTAAATTTTTCATGTTCGAAAATAAAGTTTGTTCTCTGATTGACTAATTTGCTTCTAAACTCCTCATATGAATTTCTGCATGTATAATTCAGAATGTTTAGCGTCCGTGGTATGAAAATGATCGCTGCGAGACCATAGACTGCATAAAAACATGGACGTAGTGTCCGTGATGTCAGCCATAGGTTTCTGAAGAGAGTTTTTGAAACCAAAAGTAGGCGGTCGCCATCTTGGCAGCGCATCACCACGTGTCACTCTGGGGTAATCAAAAATAGGCAAAAAGTGGGAGCTGGTTGCTGAAACCACGCCCATTTAGCACAACAGCACTGTCAGCAGCAGCAATCCAACTGTCACTCAAGTGGCCACGCCCTTAATTATGCAGAACTTTAAGGCTTAAAATAATTTAAACGGATGAGTTATAAAAAACATTCACCCCCCTCAAAGTTGTCATGAAGGGTAAAAGTAGCTATTTAGACCAAAATCATTTTTTGCACCAGGCTGTAAACATGTTTTTTTCTGCTGTAAAGTTTGTCATTTTAACATGGGGAGTCTATGGGATCGACTCTCTTTTTGAGCCAGCCTCAAGCGGCCAGTCGATGAATTGCAGTTTTAGTCACTTCCATGTTGGCTTCACACAAGAGAGGTTGCCACTCGTGCGAGACGCTTCTGAAGTGAATGAGTTCAGCCCCCGTGTTGCCAGATCCATTTACAAGTTATTTGAAATAATTTCGATTTGTTTTATTTATTTGTAGGTTTTTGTTTATTTTAATAGCAATATCTGGCAACATCGCATCAGCGGTATTAGTCTGGCAGTAATCAAAAAAGTAAAGATAGCAGCATTTTTTTGTGATATGCTATTTACACTGTGATTTTCTGCTATTGCAAATAGTGTCAATTATCTGCACCTCTGTATTGTAGTACTTTATAAAACAGTATGCAATATTATGCAAATAAATGCTTTTCTGATGTAATTTGAAAGGGGAGAGAAAGGTGGATTCGAAGTTGGGTTGATCATGTCAAAATATGTATGACACACAGTTTATCTTCCGTGACACTGGAACTGATGATCATGGATTGTCTTTTGTAATTTTGTCTTTTACAATTTATGTTTTGTGGGCAAAGTTAGTGGTTCATGTTCATCGACAGGGTATTGCTGACAAGATATGACATTCGGTAATAATAAAGAAAGATATAACCTGATCAAAACGCTGTCTAACACTAGTGCAGAGATCTGTAGAACAAGTAACTTAGGATAAAGAATGAAATGAAATACGCAAACACTAGCCATTAAGAAATCTATGCCAGTCATTCAGTATAGTAGTTAAAACTTTAACAAATCATACTATAAACATCCATAAGAGCACTAGACAAAGTTATCAGCTATATAATGGTTATAAATAAAAAACTATAACAGCAATATGTATGGTTGCAAACATGCATAAACAACTGATAAAATGATCCACCCCATAAATAAAGAATTCAACTTTGATGCAATAAAAAGGGAATGATCTAAAAATGAGCTTCCCTGAAAACAGATCTACATGTCTGTCTCTTTTCAAGTGTTAGTGTATATAATTAGTTGTATTTATACGGGTTATTATAGCACAACTCTATAATAAGGAAGTTATTATAGAAACCCCCTGGACCTCACTAATTGTCAAAGCCTGGCTATGGCCACAGTCACAAACCTCTTGGTTTTCATCCAAAATATCTTAAATTGTGTTCCGAAGGCAAACCAAGCTTTTATGGGTTTGGAACAACATAGGGGTAAGTGAATAATGACAATTTTCATTTTGGGGTGGAGTATCCCTTTAAAGCCTTTTTTTATACATAATGCGTTATAAAATTATAATTATCAATAATGTGTGTTGCAATATATTATATCTTGTCTGAAATAATTATAACCGAAATATATAGCGAAATATTCTGTGATTCCTGGTCATAATTAAAATCAGAGTCAGACAAAGCACAACCACAGAAATACCTATTACAGGTTTAATCCAATCAGGTGCAGCTGGAAGAGAGAAATTGGGAAGAGAAAATTTTTTTTAATGTTCTTTAAACTCACTACTCAAATAATCTGTAAAACTCTCAATGTGTGGGATTAATTGTCCAACAAAAGTGTTCAGTCACAGATCAAAAATCAAATCATGGAATTAAATATTTAAAAACTCATCTAAATATATTGCACAAAACTGAAATACAAATGCAAAACTGAATAGCAAAAATAAATGAATGAATTGTGAAACACGCATTTGACAATGCATTTTAAGGATCAATATAAGGTTTGGATGCCTTGGAATAAAAAAGGTCCGAATACACACACACACACACACACACACACACACAAATGCTCAAATATTAGAATACTTCTGTTGTTTCAGGTTTCTTGATTCCATGTTTATGTTTATCATTATATTTTATATAAAAAAAATGTACCGTAGATTTCAGGTATTTTAGTTAATATAATATATTTATTTAAATCACTATTGGTTTTGTGATGTTATTTGCCATAATTGTGATGCATTGACTGTTTTAATACACTGTGAGATATTAGTGTCTGGTGTATTTGTGGTGTGGTCTATTTTGGGGGAAATCCAGGGCCATATTTACTCCGAGTCCGTCCCTATTCAGATGCTACATGTTTCAAAGAAGACAAAAGTAAATTAACCCTGATCTTCAAATTCAACATTTCACCCCCAGCTCTTAAAACATTGTGTTTTCTTCTGAAGCATCAGTGAGTGTTTGAATCTTCTGTAATAGTTGTATTTGAGTCCCTCAGTTGTCTTCAGTGTGAAAGATGGATCTCAAAATCATACAGTTATTGTTGGAAAGGGTTCAAATACACAAAAATGCTGAAAAAAAAAAAAAAAAAAAAAAATATATATATATATATATATATATATTTGTGAGACCTGAATGATTTTTCAGGTCCCACAAATAAGTTAGAAAACCAGAAATCAGGTTTTCTGAAGAAAATCAGACAGTTTAACTGTTCAGGACAAACAAGGGACTCATGAACAACTATCACTAAACACAAACACACAAGAGTGGATCATTCAGCTAACACAGTATTAAGAGTGTTTTGAACAGGGTTACTTTTATCAATTCAACTATTATTTTATCTTGTGGACTATATGTAAATGTTTTATGTGAAACATCTTGTTCAGGTGAGTACTAAAAAACACATTTTGTATAATCTCTCTTATTTTGGTAAAATAATGAAAATTCTACAGATTCTGCAGGGTGTTTGTAAACTTTTGACTGCAACTATGAAGATTGAAATATAAATCTTCTTTATTGAAAAATTATATTGAAAACAATTGGCTAAGTTAGCTTTTTACCTCAAAATAAAATCAATAGATATCGTTGTAATTTTGTAATGCTGTTAACACTTTCTCTGACAAGCGGCAGTAATGAGTTTTCTGGTTTGTCATGTGATGTTTGACAAATACCCTTTACTGGAACAAAGTCAGTCACAAAAGATTTTATAGTTTTAAAAAACTAAAAATTTTGGGCTTATACAAAACAAAGTGTTTACTGATTGAAAAACACAAAATTATATTTTCACATTTTAAAGTCGATAAATGTGATATTTGTGGCAAAAACCATCTTCCTTTTACACTACACACAATCAACAGTATTTTTTAAATAATATTTGCTGTGTTAAATATACTCTAATTGCAATTACGGTACTATGATTTTTACAGTAATAAAAAATACAGTATTTAATACAGTTTTTAAGTTACTGTGACTAAAATTACACTCAGCATACTGTTGAATATATTACAGCAACTTACTTGCCAATTGCTGACAGCAAGTTACTGTAAATGTCACAGTAATCTTTTTAAAGTATATATATTGTTTGTGGTTAGTAAGATAAATGCATCAAATTTATGCAGTACATTAATATTTGTGCACACATCTACAAATAGTCCAATATCTTACTTTTGTGTCTCACTGGAATCAAAGAAAATAATAAATGGTCTCAATGGTTAAACGATTGTAGAATGTTATTTGTTTTAAGGGTCTAAAGTGTCTTGTTTGACATTTTGTAGACCTTTTTCTTTGAAACGAGCTGGCAGCAGATATCACACTGAAAGAAATGTTATAATTTTAAATTAAATAAACAACTTAATTTAATAATGCAATTGAAAACAGAAAGACATTAATATGACAACTGAATACAATAATAATAAAATTAATGCAGTGATTTCAATATTCATAAGGATTCATTTTTAGGTGTCCTCAGTATTGTATTAAAATGCTGAAAATACTAAAGTATTTCTACGTTAGATGCTGTAAACAGTATTGTAGTGCCTGTGAAACCTAAGTTAATGTACGTTTTTTTAGAAACACATTTTATATAAATACATACGAATTACCATGAGATCATATTGGATTAATATGTTTCTGGCATGTTGCAAGTTTTCCCGTCCAGTGCCAGATCGTTTAATTAGCAAATGTATTTCCGCACATTTGTGCACCCAAGGGCGTGCTGGTCTAAAAAGAGGTGTGTTCAGGCACAATGGAGGCGCAATGCTATTTTAAGGATCTGAATATAGACTGCGCTATAGACCAACTCAAACATGGTCTGAAGTCTAAAGTCAATGGCACAATATTTGTTTGTTATTTAAAGAGCGCGTTGGTAGAAAATGTGGTGTAGCGACTCAGTGGTGCACTCTGTTAAGCCACTGGTTTTGAGCTTCAGAGGTCAGGGATTCGGTTCCAGGGCAGGTGTTAGAGCAGTGGATAAGACACATGCCTTTGGTGTGAGAGACCCTGGGTTCGAATCCACTGTGAAACACTGATGTGTCCCTGAGCAAGACACTTAACCCTTAGTTGCTCCAGAGGCGTGCGACCTCTGATATAGCAATTGTAAGTCGCTTTGGATAAAAGTGTCAGCTAAATTAATAAATGTAAATGTAGAAAAGGTGCCTCGGGGCAGGTCCACAGTGCGTGTTAATTTTTCTTATTACACACAGGGATGCGCATCACACAAACATGCCATATATTAAAAACAAAAGAATTACAGTGTAAAATAATATTATTGTGTAGGCTACATACATATAAAAATGAAATGATGGAGTCATTGCATGTATTAGAATTAGGTTACCTATTTGCAATTCAGCCTATTATTACTTATAATGATCGTGCCAATACTGTGACGAGCGTTGCCCAGAGAGACACAGGGAGAGCGAGAAATCCAATTGCAGGTATTTTATTCATACAGGGTAATCCAAATCGTGGTCAAACAACAGTCCAAGGTCAACACCAAAAATCAGTCCAAAAACAAATAAACAAAAGAGGGAACAGGAAAGGAAAAGGAACGGGAACTCGGAGGACGAGAATACAAGGAGGAATCTCGGAAAACAAGAAGGCTGAACATACGACTGGAAAGACTGGTATTTATAGGGAGGCTAATGACAATAAAGTGACTACACCTGGTGCAATTAACAGGAGTGCAATTCCTGTGAAGACAGGATCAGGCCATCAGGCTCTTAAACTCTAAACCAGCTTCTTAACATTCTCATGCCTCCACTTAATGTTCACTTTATCATTTTCACTTTATTCACTACCTCACATTGACACACTGACAGTGTCAACCTGTTTTGCACATTTGCTTCTTGTACATTCCTGGGTATCTTAATTTTTAAGACTACAGTAAAATGCATATATGCCCATTGTACATCTTAATATTTAAGACTACAGTTTACATTCATGCACATTATTTTGCGCTCTATATTTAATTCTACAATATACATTTTTTATATTTTATTCCTATATTTTTATTGTTTACTTTTATTTAATTCTTACATAGCTTTATTTATGTATATTTTCATCTGTGTTGTTTTCTTTAATAATTGCACTGTCCATGGAGCGGACCTGACTCACATTTCACTGCTGGTTATATATGCTATATATAATTTTGTATGTGACGAATAAAAATCTTGAATCTTGAATCTTGACTAGAGGAATTTTAGTGCCTACGGTGAAGTGCCTAAGGGGAAGTTAGCCCACTAGCGGACACCCAGGGAAACAGAGACTAGACAGCGTGACATTACCCCTTCCCCCACAGAGCAGCTGCCAGATGCTCCACCCGAACCCAAGGGAAAACCAAAAACACACAGAGACCAGGAGGGAGGTGGAGCGGCAGAGGACTAGGGGGAGGGATGGAGGGCCAGGTAAAATGGGGAAAACAGAGACAAGAGGACCAGGTAGAATGGGGAAACAGAGACGAGATGAGACGGGGGAGGGACAGAGGGCCAGGTCGATAGGAGGAAACAGACAGAAAAAAAAACACAAAAAGTCCAAAAAGGACATCACGTGACGCCCACCAGGGCGGAGCAGAAGACCACCATAACCATGTGGTCGGGACGGACTCACGCCCCCCAGGGCGGAGCAGAAGACCCCCACATCCTTGTGGTCGGGACGGAAGCCCCCCCAAGGTGGAGCAGAAGACCACCACATCCTTGTGGTCGAGGCAGAAGGCCCCCAGGGCGGAGCAGAAGACCACCACATCCGTGTGGCCGGACCAACAGGAGGACAAGTCTGGTTGGGCAAGTCTGAAACATAGAACATGAACATGTTAAGGGTAGCCTCCGTGGCCACAACAGGAACAGTCGGGTGCTCAGAGAGTTCGACTGAGACATGACGAGTCTCTGGAAGTTCCGCAGAGGCGAGGAGAGACTCTGGTAGTTCAGCAGAGATGTGGAACGGTTCTGGTAGTTCATCAGAGAAGTGGAGAGGCTCTGATAGTTCAGCAGAGATGTGGGGAGGCTCTGGTAGTTCATCAGAGACGTGAAGAGGCTCTGGTAGTTCCACAGAGAAGTGACGAGACTCTGGTAATCCCATGGTGTTTATACTGGATTCCAGAAGATCGGTGCTGACTTGACTCTGCTCATGAAGATTATTGGTGACTTGCATTTGTTCATGAAGATCATTGGTCACTTGTATTTGTTAATGAATATCAATGGTGACTTGCCTTTGTACATGAAGAACCCCGGTGACTTGACTCAGTCCATGAAGATCACCAGTGACTTGACTCTGTCCTTGAAGATCACCAGTGACTTGACCCTGTCCTTGAAGATCACCAGTGACATGATTCTGTCCTTGAAAATCACCAGTGACTTGACTTGACTCTGAAAGGTCAACGGTGACTAGCCTTGACTCTGGAAAGTCCATGGGAACTAGTCCTGACTCTGGAAGGTCAATGGTGACTAGTCCTGACTCTGGAAGGTCAATGGTGACTAGTCCTGACTCTGGAAGGTCAACGGTGCCTAGCCCTGATTCTGTTATGTCAAAGGTGACTAACCCTGACTCTGGAAGGTCAATGGTAACTAACTCTCACTCTGGAGGGTCCACGAGCACCTGACTCGACTCTGGAGGGTCCACGAGCACCCGACTCGACTCTGGAGGGTCAACCGGAACCTGACTCAACTCTGGAAATTCAACGGGCAGCTGACTTGACTCTGGAAAGTCAACAGGAACTAGCCCTGACTCTGGAAGGTCAACGGTGACTAACCCTGACTCTGGAATGTCGACGGTGACTAAACCTGACTCTGAAGGGTCCATGAGCACCTGACTCGACTTTGGAGGGTCAACCGGAACCTGACTCGACTCTGGAAGGTCAACAGGAATCTGACTTGATTCAGGAGGATCAACTGGAGCGTGACTTGACTCTGGATGATCAACAGGAGCCTTACTCGACTCTGAATAGTCAACTGGAATCTGACTCAACTCTGGAAAGTCAACAGGAACTAGTCCTTACTCTGGAAGATCAACGGTGACTAACCCGGACTCTGGAAGGTCAACGGTGACTAACCCTGACTCTGGAGGGTCCATGAGCACCTGACTCGACTCTGGAGGGTCCACAAGCACCTGACTCGACTTCAGAAGGTCAACAGGAATCTGACTTGATTCTGGAGAATCAACTGGAACGTAACTCGACTCTGGAGGGTCAACAGGAACCTGACTCAACTCTTGAGGGTCAACTGGAACCTGACTCAACTCTGGAGGGTCAACGGGAATATGACTCGACTCTGGATAGTCAACTTGAACCTGACTCAACTTTGGAGGGTCAACTGGAACCTGACTCAACTCTGGAGGGTCAACGGGAATATGACTCAACTCTGGAGGGTCAACGGGAATATGACTCGACTCTGGAAGGTCAACCGGAACCTGACTCAACTCTGCAGAGTCAACGGGAACATGACTCAACTCAGGAAAGCCCACTGTAGTGGCCATCTTTTACTGTGGTGCTGGCTCAGCAGACGTGATGTGAACATTGCTGGGAATCTCTAGGATCTTTGACAGCATGGAGAAATAATCCAAAAACGTCTCAGCGGCCATCTTGGGTGTTGGCGCTGAGCTGGCTGCCATCTTGCACCGTGGCGCTGGGCTGGTGACCACTTTGTGCTGTGGCGCTGTGCTGGCGTCCATCTTGCCTTGTGGCGCTGGGTTGACAGCCCTCTTGTGCAGTGTTGCTGGACCTGCACAATCCTGGACAGTGGTGCTGGGCCGGCGGCCATCTTGTGCTGTGGCGCTGGGCTGGTGGCCATCTTGCCTCGTGGCGCTGAGCTTGCGGCCATCTTGTGCTGTGGTGTTGGGCTGACTTCCATCTTGCCTCGTGGTGCTGGGTCGGCGGTCATTCTGCGCAGCGGTGCTGGGTTGGCGGCCATCTTGTGTAGCGGCGCTGGCTCGGCAGACTTGCGCCTCCTCTCCCCTCTCTGTCCGAGTCAGGTGCTCAATGTGGAGATGGTGGCTCCCATCCAAACCCAGGAACGACGGGGGGCCACAGTGGAGAGCGATGCCGGACCTCCTCTCGGCCACTCACTCCTGAGCGACCTCCCCTGGTCCCACGGAACACGACCAGGCGGGTACCCTCAAAAACATTCCTCTCCTGCTCGGTGGCTGGGGAGGAAATTTGAACAGACATACCGCTGGATCTCGTGGATGGAGTCCTTCTGTGACGATCGTGTCCCAGAGAGACACAAAGAGAGCGAGAGATCCAATTGCAGGTATTTTATTTATACAGGGTAATCCAAATCGTGGTGAAACAACAGTCCAAGGTCAACACCAAAAATCAGTCCAAAAACAAATGAACAAATTCTCGGAGGACGAGAATATAAGGAGGAATCTCGGAAGACGAGAAGGCTGAACATACGAACGGAAAGGACTCCATACAAACAACATGGAAAGACTGGTATTTAGAGGTAGGCTAATGACAATAAAGTGACTGCACCTGGTGCAATTAACAGGAGTGCAATTACTGTGAAGACAGGACCAGACTAGAGGAATTCTAGTGCCTACGGTGAAGTGCCTAAGGGGAAGTGAGCCCACTAGTGGACACCCAGGGAAACAGAGACCAGACAGCGTGACAAATACACACACATATTAACTGACTCATTGCGCTGAGCTTTGGTGGATTCCTGCTTGTCCTGTAGATTACCTGCTCACGCGCTTTAACTTTGCACATGAGCAGGTCGCTTTCTATGCTTGAGAAGCGTTCAGCTTTTCCGCAAACAAATTCTTCCATGTAAATAGCGATCCGCCATGGCACGAGTGCATCTCGCTCTTAAAGGCAATGGGAGATGACACTCTGATTAGTGTATTGAACGTAACGCCCATTACTTAAGAGAATAGGGACAACCCATTGCAAAAATGCGTCCCGACGCAGGAACCGTTTTTCCGTCATTAAAATAGCAAAAGTGGATTTGGACACGCACTGAGTGCACCTGCACCGTGCGCTTTACACTTTGGTTTAGATCGTTATATAGGGCCCTACATGTTTGTAGTGTATACCAGTGGCGGCTCCAGACAATTTTGATTGGGGGGGGCAATGGGGGGTCCTGGTCATTTCAAGGGGGGTCTCATGAAAACCAACAAACAATACAGTGGGCACGACTAATAACTGCATATTACTGCATTGAAAATACATTTTGGTCCAAAAACAGCAAAAACTATGACTTTTTTTCAGCATTGTCTTCTCTTCAGTGTCTGTTGTGTGAGATTTCAAAACCGGTGCCGCCGGTGGTGTATACTAGCATGTAGATTTCAATTTCTGTACAGTTTAATCTCTAATTGTCATACCATTCGAATTTTATATAAAGAAATTGTTATTTTAACACTAAAATCAAAATTTAGTTTCTTAGAACTGGTTCTCTTTAAAATACAAATCTTATGTAATCCTATCTACATTACATTTATTCATTTTGGTGACGCTTTTATCCAAAGCAACTTACAATTGCTATATATATATGTCAGAGGTCGCACGCCTCTGGAGCAACTAGGGGTTAAGTGTCTGGCTCAGAGACACAATGGTGCCTCACAGTGGATATGAACCCGGGCCTCTCACACCAAGGGCATGCGTCTTATCCACTGCGCCATCCCCATCCCTGCAATCTGCAATCAGATGCATTAAAACTAGAACTTTACCCAATTTCAGCCAATTTCAATTTCAAGTTCAATTCTTTTTTTTTTACAGATGACATAATGCCGCGGAAAGATGCTCGAAATTCCTGCGAAAACCTACCTGTACCACTCAAATGAGAAAACATTATTACAAGCTTACTGTTGTGAATCGCTGGCTAAAATAAGACGGTTTTGAACACTAGCTGGTGTTGTATTTGCCTCAAAATCTATTTTAAGTCATGTTTAACCAAACAGCAGTTTTTCTAAATTGCTACTTCACACCTGTTTTTGTGAAATATAGTTTTAAATCTGTTTGAAGTTTTGATTCACACTATCATTGTTTGACCTGTGACCACAAAACATTTGTGAGAAAATGAATCCCTTGTTATTGTCTCCTGTTTTACTTACAAACTTGTTTAGTGTCATCAGTTTTGTCATCATCTGTGTGGTTTTCCTTTGAGTCTGTACCAGATCCTGTGAGAATATCAAAGATTAGTCAGAAACCCCTTTCACATTGCGATTCCGGCAAATACACGGTTAATGTATTGCGGCAATTGCTCCTGGGTCGCTAGCTTTTGCACTTTCACACTGCCAGTGATTACCCGGAATATGTGCGTGCATTCAAAAACAACAGTTATACTTTCACTGAAGCTAGCAAACAATCTCAGCGTCAGCGCGGAAAGTGAGGAACTAACTGATCTCTGCTTCATTACAGTTTGCACATATTTTTTAGTCACGAACGTTGATCTTCCTTCAAAACACCTGGTAAAAGAGTCGTGGGATAACTTGCGTCATCACTACGACAGCATTAGATCTGACTTTTGTCCACACAGCACTCATTCCGGGACTGAACCCGGCAATGTTACTAGGTCCCCGACCCGGGTTCAATGCCGGAATCAATTCCAGGATGTGTTTGCTTTAAAACAAAAGGGCGACCCGGCAATGTTCTGGCAATTTGCCGGGTCCTACGTGTAGTGTGAAAGGGGCTATACAGTATCAGTTTGCTGTTCAAATCATGAATAAACCTCAGCTGTTCACTTTAAGAATAACATTTCTTAATATTTCTGTCACCTGTGACTGTCACTGTGATCAAGATTTCATCATCAAAGTCCAGAACTCTGTATGTTCCTGCATCAGTGACTGTTATCTCATTAATGGTCAGGTTTCCATCTCTGACAGTCAGTCGATTGCTCCTGACCCCAGCTTCTCTCTTCCAGATCACCGTCCACTCTGAGCTGATTTTGTTCTGATGCACAACTTTTTTAGTATTGTTCAACAGAACATCCAACTTCAGCTCCTCACCCATCTTCACAGATATCTCATCTGAGGACAAACAGACAGTTCATCCTTAACCATTGTTATTATTATGCTGGAATCAATCAATAACGTAATATTAGGGGACAAATGTAATCATTTAAAAATCAGTCATTGAACAGCCTCTATTTGAATGAACTAATCTGAATGTTGGATTAGATGCATCCCTTTAAATGTCTTTGATGGTTATGGCTCTGCATGCAATACCAACATTATTACACTGTTTTTAGGAAAACCACATGCTGATGCTTTGATGAGTTTTGACTTTACCCTGAATATGAAGATAGTACTCCAGGGTTAATCGCTCCAGCATTGACTGTGCATTATTGTAATTGACTCTCAAAACATATTTCCCTGCGTCACTTAAACTCAGATCCTTGATGACGACGTCACAGTTTCCTTGTTTAAATACTCGTCCATTTTCACTTTCACATTCTTCATTCTGACAAACATAGATCGTTTTTGACCAACTGCTTAAATAATAATGAGAAATCTGTCTGGCCTCCAATTCACACGGCAGGATGACGCTGTCTCCCTTTTTTCCTGTCACATGGAGAAGTTTAGTCCCTGCAAGACGGGTTCCTGCAAATACAGAAAGTATAAAATTATTTTAATACAAAGTATTAATACTGAAAAAAATATGTGTTTCTATTTAATCTCTGTAATCAAGGTCACATAAAATATTCTTAATTTATCTGGTTAAAAAAAGTATATAAATAAAAGTAATAGGGAGCCACCAATATTAACTGTGCCACATTTCAAAAACTTCTAATGTTGATGACAAATACTAAACTTTATCAGATGTGTCAGTGCAGCTGTAGTAAATTCCTGCAATGATAATAATTACAACAATATACCATGGTTGTAAATTTTCATAATCAATCTCCCACAGTCACTTGACTAAATGACATGAAAGTGAAACAATCAACTACAACATCTCTACATGCAACTGAAAAAAAAAATTGTAAACCGAACTGGTACTTACCACTGTGACAGATAAAGCAGAACAGCAGCAGAAGATTTGAAAACCTGACGAGAAAACAGAGCTTTTTTATGTGACCGATACATAAATACATCACAGACATATTTATGAAACGCCCCCCTGATTGGTCAAATATCTAAATATTCACTTTCGTTCCATCTGAAAAAAAAGTCTAATAAACATTTACATTTACTATGATAGCAATCTGTTTAAATTTTCATCCTTCTTGCTTCTTCTTCATGTGTAAGCGTGAACATGAATAACATTCTGTAAGTCCAGAAACTTTCTTTAAGTTTAAGGTTAAGTTTAATAACAAAATTAATTGGAAAAATATACGGTCAAAAAACTGTTTAGCTTCAATATTGCATCACAAAAAACACTAACATTCCTTGTCGGAAACGACATCATTGTCAATATAAAATGTAATACACATATTAAAGGGGGGGGTGAAATGCTATTTCATGCATACTGAGTTTTTTACATTGTTAAAGAGTTGGATTCCCATGCTAAACATGGACAAAGTTTCAAAAATTAAGTTGTATGTTGAAGG
This sequence comes from Carassius auratus, assembly GCF_003368295.1. Classification (NCBI taxonomy): domain Eukaryota; kingdom Metazoa; phylum Chordata; class Actinopteri; order Cypriniformes; family Cyprinidae; genus Carassius; species Carassius auratus. Next base: position 334,583 of record NW_020524791.1, on the reverse strand, counting down.
AGTATTTCTGTTCCAAAAATACTCCTTCCAGTTTGTCACAAGTTTCGGAAAGTTTTTTTCGAGTATGGCTCTGTGTGACGTTAGATGGAGCGGAATTTCCTTATATGGGTCCTGAGGCACTTCTGCCGGAAGAGCGCGCTCCCGTATAGCAGAGCACTGAGAGCACAACAGACTTCACTGATCAGAGCGAGAGCGTCACGAAATGTCACAAAAGAAGTGTGTTTTTGGTTGCCAGGGCAAGACAACCCTGCACAGATTACCAAAAGAGAAACAGCATTAAGGGACCAGTGGATGGAGTTTATTTTTACAGAGCATCAACGGAGTTGTGCAAGTGTTTGTGTTTGTTCCCTGCATTTCTAAAATGCTTGTTTTACAAACAAGGCCCAGTTTGACGGATTTGCTTATCGTTTATTTCTTAAGGATGATGCAATCCCAACGAAAAAGGGTCACGATTGTGTGTTGGAACCACAGGAGGTAAGTAAAACTGCTTAAAATATCTCTGCCTCCTTGTTAGTGCGTCCGCCTCCCATCGGAGACCCGGGTTCGAGCCCCGCTCGGAGCGAGTCCTTGCTGCTGCTGCTCTCGTTCAGTTTCAGCCTTCACAGCTGTCACAGCTTCCAGACGCTCTCAACGCAAAAGCCTACTGGCGCTCGTGATTCTTTAGCTCCGCCCACATGTCACGCCTCTAGGTGCTCGTGTTTTTTCGGGAAAAAACGGTACAGACTATCTTTCTCTTATGAATATAATAAAACTAAAGACTTTTTGGAGTTATGAAGGATGCAGTACTACTCTATAGGTACTCAAGATTAACAGGATATTGAGTGAAAACGAGCATTTCACCCCCCCTTTAAATTATTTACTTTTAAAATCACTTTTATAATTATATACTTTTATATTTAACAATTGCTTTACACACAATTATTTATTTATTCCACATCTATATAAAAACAAATAAAATGAATAACATATGGCTCTTACACATCCGGCCCCTAATTGGTTGGGCAGGAGACCAAACAATTATTATAGACATTAACACTAAGAATTTATGAATAAGAAATAGCTACTTAGTTCTCTCACATTTTTCTTTGGTTATCTTTACTCTTGATAGTTCTTTGTTAGTCTTCATGCTTAAATTGCCTCTTAAATTAAGCACAATTTATTTACAGGTCTCTCCAGTACATCTGTTTTGGTATTTAACTTTACACAATGTACAGTCCCACTGGAGTCTGGTATGATTTGAATTACTCTTCCCATTATCCACGAATTGCAGGGGGGAGAACTGTCCACAACTAGAATCACATCACCAGTTTCAAAGTTCCTTTTTAATCTTGACCATTTACTGCTTTCCTGAAGAATAGGCAGGTACTCATGAGTCCATCTGCTCCAAAACAAATCAGTGAGATATTGGACTTGCATCCAGCGTTTTCTCACATATTGGTCCTCCTTATTAAAGACACCTGGTGGTAAGCTGGGTTGAGTTTTCAACAACAGTAAATGGTTAGGCGTCAGAGGCTCAAGGTCATTTGGATCTTCTGAGGTACAAGTTATTGGTCTATTGTTGATGATGCTTTCCACCTCGCACATGATGGTATGTAGACTGTCATCATTAATAGTCTGTACCTTTAAGAGTATCTTTCTTACAGTACGTATTTGATGCTCCCAAACCCCACATTATGAGAAGCAGCTGGACTGTTGAAAATCCATTTAATCCATTTCTGTAGACATGGTCTTTTCAATTTTGTTTTGGTTAAGGTTCCTTAGTGCTTCTCGCAATTCTCTTTCTGCGCCGACAAAATTTGAGCCATTGTCTGAGCGCATGACTGACACCAGAGGTGGTACCCAAAAACTACTCAAGTAAAAGTAAAAATACTTATAGAAATATTTACTCAAGTTACTTACTAGTTACTTTAGGTCATTTATACTGAGCCTATTTTTATTTAGATATATAGATAAAATGTATGTAATGTATGTGTTTGTATAAATGTATATATTTCATCAGCCTTTAATCCAGTCTTCAGTCTCACATAATCCTTCAGAATTCATTCAAATATGTTGATTTACTATCAATGATGTTCTTTTTAGCTTTCTATACATCAAATAATCACAAACAAAATATCACAGTAAAATGTAAAATGTAAATGTAATGTACTCAAACAATACACTGACTGAACTGCTTTGAAGAGAGAACTGAAGATGAACACCGAGCCGAGCCAGAAAACGAATGAAAGATTGACCCGTTCTCGAGTCAAGATCCGGTTGCATCGGTTTTCGGATCACCAGTAGTGTTGGGAAGTTCGGTTCGTTTCCGCGAACCGGTTCTTTCGGACAGTTCGATTCAATTAACTGGTTGAAGAAAATTGTTCACCGGTTCTTTTGCGCTCGACGTGATGATGTCATTGGTGATGATTGCCCTTGATTCAAGCCTTTTGGTATACCCGCGCTCATAATATTAGCTCAGAATCAATCACCAAAAGAATATCACTAAACTGCAGTGAATGCGCTCACAACAGACCTGGAAGAGAAGATGCGGGAGAGACCGTAAACCAAAATAGTGTTCAGTGAACGTGATTGATGCGCATGTGGCGCGTGTTTTGTTTTCTTTTTGAGCTAATAAATATTCCCACGAGCCTCAGAACGCCGACTCCGTTCTCCTTCCATCTCAGTTGATCTTGAGCTTAATATCTCTACACTGGTGCCGAAACCCAGGAGGGAAGGAGAATCACACTGCCATGCAGACTCCGCCAGGAACATCGGGATCGCCGTTTGCAGAGATCATCACGTCGCTCGCGGGCCTGCACCAAGAACACCACCAGGCCCTGCTGGACTTGCAGGCCGACCACGATCGCCGTTTCCAGGCGATGATGCAGGCCCAGCAGGAGGACCGCGAGCTGTTCCGGAGCTTGCTGGACCGGGAGGTTCGGACGCGGCCGGCGAGTCCCAGTGCCGGCCCCGCTGCCCAAATGCCTCTCACGAAGATGGGCGCCAATCGACGATCCGGAGGCGTACCTGGACTTGTTTGAGAGGACGGCCGAGGCATGTGGGTGGCCATCGGACAGCTGGCCGGTCCGGCTAATCCCGCTGCTGTCAGGAGAGGCCCAGAAGGCGGCCCAACAACTGCCCGTCCCGAACCTTCTGGTGTATGCCGACCTAAAAAGAGCTATTCTCCAAAGGGTCGGCCTCAGCCCCGAGCAGCATCGTCAGCGCTTCCGGTCGCTGGACCTGGCCGAAGCGGGCCGGCCCTTTGTCCTGGCCCAGCAGCTCCGGGACTCATGCCGCAAATGGCTGTTGGCCGGAGGAAGCGACGCCGAGAGTATCATCAACACGGTGGTACTGGAGCAGTTCGTCTCCCGTCTCCCAAAAAAGACTGCTCAGTGGGTCCAGTGCCACCGGCTGGCGTCACTGGATCTGGCCATCCAACTGGCGGAGGACCAGCTGGCGGCGTGTTGAGGGGTCGGCGAACCCCTTCCAGCTATCTCTCTCTCTTCCCCTACCCCAAAGTCTGTTCCTTCTCCTAGGACCCGAGTCGGGGGCCACCGAGGGCCGCGCCGCGTTGAAGGACGGGGACGGAGCTGGAGGCCGGGTCGAGGGGCCCTGCCAGGGGAGCGGGGCCGGCGTGCTGAGAGGGGGGCGAGGAGGCTCCTGTCACTTCCTCACGCCAATCACCTGACCCACTTCCGGCCACTAGGGCGGGGGGGAGGCCTGGGCCAGCCTGCTGGCGTTGTGGGGATCCGGGCCATTTTGTGGATAGGTGACGGGCATGGAGGTGGGGACGTTGGTCCGGATCAAAGCCTGATACAATCTGGGGCATTGGATATGGGCCGCATGGTTGAAGTGAGGTGTGTGCACGGGGATATAGTGGAATACCCCGTAAAAGCCATAGCTATTAAATTTAGGGACCAAAAGCATTATGTGGAGGTGGCCGTTAGTCCGCGCCTCCGGCACCCGCTAATTTTGGGAACCAATTGGCCAGGCTTCGAACAACTATTGGGGTGTTTAACCGTGGGTGCCTCGGGGGATAAGAGTCGGCAGGACGGGGGAGTGAGCGCTCAGGTGGGAGAATCTGTGCCAGGACCCAGCGGGACAGCTCCAGGGGAATTGAGCGGCTTGGCGAGGCTGAACCTTGCCAGTTGCGATGACTTTCCCCTGGAACAGTCCCAGGATGAAACCCTCAAACATGCGTTTGAACAGGTCCGGACTATTGATGGACAGGTCCTCCATCCTGACCGCGTGCTCTCCTATTCGTATTTTGCCATTATTAAAGACCGGTTGTATCGCGTGACCCACGACACGCAAACAAAGGAGGATACAACCCAATTGTTAGTACCTCGGAGCCGTCGGGAAATGCTATTCCAGACGGCACATTGCAATCCTATGGCAGGGCATTTGGGAATGACAGCAACACTAAATCGCCTAATGACCCGTTTTTTTTTGGCCGGGCATTCACGAGAACGTGCACAGATGGTGCGCGTCTTGTCGTGAATGTCAGTTGGTAAACCCACCGGCCACCCCTGAAGCACCATTGCGCCCTCTTCCTCTAGAGCAGGCCCCCTTTGGAACGAATTGGCATGGACCTCATCGGGCCATTAGAGCGATCGGCATGCGGACATCAGTTTGCGCTAGTCATAGTCGATTACGCAACCCGATATCACAAGGCAGTGGCGCTCCGCTACATCTCGGCAAAGAGTGTGGCGGACGCCCTGTTTCATTTAATCTCCCGTGTGGGAATCCCAAAAGAGATTCTCACGGACCAAGGCACCACGTTTAAGTCATGCACGTTACGCGAATTGTACGAATTATTGGGCAATAAAGCGGTACGTACCAGCGTCTATCACCCACAAACGGACGGACTTGTCGAACGCCTTAACCGCACTTTGAAAACGATGATTCGTAAATTCATACAAGAGGATGAGAAAAATTGGGACAGATGGCTGGAACCCCTCTTATTCGCTGTGCGCGAGGTCCCCCAAGCCTCCACTGGGTTTTTCCCTTTCCCCTTTACGGATCCCCTATGTCTTGGACCTGAGAGCAAAACTCCATACACTGGGGCGGCTCTCTATGGAGAATTTGCTGCAGGCCCAAGGCAGACAGAGCCAGTCGTATAACAGGGAACTATGCTACGAGAATTTGCACCGGGAGATAAAGTGCTCGTTTTACTACCCACCTCTAGCTCCAAATTATTAGCAAAGTGGCAAGGACCCTTTGAGGTCACACAGCGGATAGGGGATCTCAATTATGAAGTAGTATGAACGGATAGGGGTAACGCACGCCAAATTTACCACCTCAACCTCCTCAAAAAATGGAGCGCGGAGGCGTCAGTGCTGTTAGCGACGGCAGTGAGTGGAGAGGAGGATCTCGGGCCAGAAGCGTTTGTCAAAGAGAAATCCCTCGCCCTGTCCCCGGGGGGGGATCACCTCTCGCCCTCGCAGCTCACTGACATCGGGCGGTTGCAGTCCGAATTTGCCGATGTGTTTTCGCCTCTGCCGGGTCGTACTAATTTGATTCAGCACCATATTGAGACCGAGCCGGGCGTGGTGGTTCGCAGCCGGCCATATGATTACCTGAACACAAAAAAAAGGTAGTTCAGGCGGAATTAGAAGCTATGCTAGGGATGGGAGTAATCGAGGAGTCCCACAGTGATTGGGCGAGCCCGATAGTTTTGGTGCCTAAAACGGACGGCTCGGTACGCTTTTGTGGGGACTATCGCAGGGTGAATGCAGTGTCAAAGTTTGATGCTTATCCAATGCCGCGGATTGACGAGTTGCTCGATCGGTTAGGCACGGCTCGTTTTTATTCAACACTGGACTTAAAAAAGGGATATTGGCAGATCCCCTTATCTCCCATGTCCAAAGAAAAAACATCCTTCACCACGCCGTTTGGATTGCACCAATTTATGACGCTTCCGTTCGGTTTGTTCGGGGCACCGGCTACGTTTCAGCGCCTCATGGATCGGGTGCTAAGACCCCATGCTGCATATGTCGCGGCCTATCTGGATGATATTATCATCTATAGTGGAGACTGGCAGCGGCATGTGGAGCATGTGAGGGCCATCCTTGGGGCGCTGAGACGGGCGGGGCTAACGGCCAACCCGAAGAAGTGCGCAGTTGGGCGGGTGGAGATAAGGTATCTGGGCTTCCACTTGGGTCACGGGCAGGTGCATCCCCAAATTGATAAGACGGCAGCGATTGCAGCCTGCCCCAGGCCCAAGACCAAAAATGAGGTGAGGCAGTTCCTGGGGCTGGCGGGATATTACAGGAGGTTTATCCCTGACTATTCGGACCTCACCAGCCCGCTGACTGACCTTACTAAAAAGGGGGTACCAGATACGGTCCAGTGGACGGAGCTGTGCCAACAGGCTTTCACCCGGGTTAAGGCTGCCCTGTGTGGCGGACCGCTCCTGCACTCTCCTTACTTTTCTCTCCCCTTTTTGTTGCAGATTGACGCGTCGGACAGGGGGCTGGGCGCAGTCCTGTCCCAGGAGGTGGAGGGGGTGGACCGGCCAGTGCTGTACATTAGTCGAAAGCTCTCAAAGAGAGAGACTAAGTACAGCACCATAGAAAAGGAGTGTTTGGCCATCAGGTGGGCGGTTCTCACCCTTCGCTATTACCTCCTGGGGCGGGAGTTCACCCTCTGCTCGGACCATGCGCCCCTCCAGTGGCTCCACCGCATGAAGGATACCAATGCGCGAATCACTCATTGGTATCTGGCTCTGCAGCTGTTTAAGTTCAAGGTGATTCACAGGCTGGGGACGCAGATGGCTGTGGCCGACTTTCTCTCCAGGAATGGGGGGGGGGGGGGGATGGGAGCTGCAGGCCGGATGGCTATCAGCATTTAAGCCGCCCGCAAACCGGCAGAGACAGAGAGAGCTGAGGACTCATGGGAGAAAGCAGCAGACGTGCGGGAGAGACCGTAAAACAGGAATAGTGTTCAGTGAACGTGATTGATGCGCATGTGGCGTGAGTTTTGTTTTCTTTTTGAGCTAATAAATATTCCCACGAGCCTCAGAATGCCGACTCCGTTCTCCTTCCTTCTCAGTTGATCTTGAGCTTAATATCTCTACACTTTCATTCTAAACAAGCATGCAAAATTTAAGAGAGATTTGGCAAAAAAAAAAAACACTCCAAGGGGCCATTCACATATCGCGTCTTTTTGCGTGCTCAAGTTCGTTATTTCAAATGTAGGCACACGCTGTGTGTGCTCAATGTAAGTGACGCGCTCATTTTTTCCAGGCGCATTTGCACTGCATTGAGTAAAAACATCTAAACTTTTCAGAATGCCATAAGAGCACTGCAGGTCATGTGAGAAGAACCAACCAATCTGTTTCATCCTTTCCCATAACAACGTTGAAAGCTCAGCCAAGATTAAGGAACATCTAATCATATATGGATAGCCATTTGTAAATAAATTTAGTAGCAGGACTACTGCAAGCGATTTTAGTGCTGCAAATCCATTTATCCATTGCTGAAATTTCTGCATCTTCGTGGAGAGAGCAGGTCATGGTTGCTTAGCAACGGCAGACGACTCAGGAGCATGAGTGCCCGAAGGCTTTTGAAAAAAAATCAGAAAGCGGCGCGCCTAGCATTTTCCACGTGTTTTTAGGCACGATATGTGAACAGCCCTAATAGCTATAAAGGTTAACAACACAGTGTTGTATGAAATTGCAATTTATAACCATTAGATGGCAGCGGAAGACCACTAATGGCTATTAGGGCCGTTTCATAGTCAACGCATCCGAGGCTACGCATCGTTACACTTCGGCCGCCATTATGCGTCGGTGCGTAGCCAAATGTGTTGTCCTAGTTTTTTATACGCGATGCGCCGATGCACGCAATACTATGCGTTGTCGGTGGGGGCGACATTGCAAGTATTGTACATTAATTCAAGTATATTGTGTTTACAGAAGAAGAAGGTTTGAATACAATGGCGGGGGAAGAGGAAAAATTATGCGAACTTATATGTATTCATCCACATTTATCTCTACATTGCCTTTGTTGCCACCGATGTAAAATCAGCAACAGAATGCCATTGTGATCTGAATATCACGTGACCCGACTCTACTAATATCACCCCGACTCTACTACCCCCTGTTGCGTGAGCGGTGTATTGCATACACGCATCACCCGTGACGCTTGCGTCCACTGTTTAGACTACATTTTAAATCTCATTGAGTCAAAGTATTCCATTTTGTTCATACAGACATATTCGTTTCAACAATTTTGCCACATTATGATTACAGTGAACCCTGAAAATGACATCTAAACTCTTAAAAAGAGAAGACTTACATTTAGTTTAGTGTCACCTATCACTTATTTCAAATATTTATATCTGCAACAAAGTATGTGTGCATGTATATCTGTCTATCTTTGTGTGTGTGTGTGTGTTTGAATATGCTTATAGATTATTAATATACTAGTCTAATCATTTAATTTCAGTGTGTGTGTGTCTGTCTGTGAGCCTATTCTCCATTTTGGATGTGTTTAACCGTCATCCATACATCCAGGTTGGCCATGACCACCTCAGAGGCCTATACAGCTTGCAGCTATATTTTCAATTTCAAGTGTTGTGTTCAAAAACTGCAACGTCCTCTCCCTCTTCAGCCATCAATGCATAATCAATGCAATCCATCAATGCATAAACTGCTTGCAGACGATTAAAAATACACACAAAACCTTTCTGTATTAATCGTATACATTTGAGCCTCTTCAAACATGCATTGCCTTTTTATGGCTGATTTAAAGTCCATTACCTAAATCAAAGAGCCGAACTTTATCAAGTCACGTTCTTTTCTGTGACGCAGTTTTAAATCCACTGGAGAATAAAGCACTGTCCGCTATTCATATTCCAGGATCGTGAAACATTTCAGTGTTCATACACTGTCGTTGATTTCCTTGATGATGGCTTTACCGTCGATTCAAATGCGGACTTTCCTCACACTTTTAACTTTAGTTTTCCATATTGACTGCGATTTTTTATTTTATTTTATTTTTTACTTTCGTGATAGCAATCCGTTTAAATTTTCATCCTCCTTGCTTCTTATTCTTCACTTGTAAGCGTGATTTGAACTCTAATAACATTCCGTAGTCCATAAACTTTCTCTAGGTAAAGTTTAATAACAAAATTAACTGGAAAAATGTTAGACGGTCAAAAAAACTGTTTCGCTTCAATATTGCATCAAAAAAAAAACTCTAACGGTCCTTGCCGGAAATTACATAATTGTCAATATGAAATGTAATACACACATTAAATTATTTATTTTATAATTATTTTACAATTGCTTAACATCTACTTATTTATATATTCACATCTATAAAAATGAATAAAACGAATAACATATGGCTCTTACATGTACATTTACATTGAGTCATTTAGCAGAAGCTTTTATCCAAAACGACTTACAAATGAGGACAACATAAACAATCAACAAAAGGGCAATGATATTTAAGTGCTATAACAAGTCTCATTTAGATTAACACAGTACACGTAGCAAGGTTTTTTTTTTTAAATTATATAATACATGAAAAGAAAACCGATAGAATAAAAAAATAATAAAGCAAGCTAGTTTTAGGTATTTTTGTTGTTATTAATTGTATAATAAGTGAAAAGAAAACAGATAAAATAATCAATACGTAAAGATAAGAACGATAGGGATATTTTTTTAAGGGGAAAAAAACAGCAAATTAATAGAGTGCAAGTCTAAAAGGGACAATAAGCATCAAACTATAATCTTAATCGTTGGTATAATTAATGAAAATTAATTATTCCTTTCTCGAAATTATCAGTCAGCTTTATTATACACACACACACACACACACACACACACAAACAGGCTTTAGAGATTCAATAACAACGTAACAATTATTAAATTTTATATATTGTATTGTTTTAACCTAGTTACTAAGATAATAAAAAAACATCGTCATAAATCACAAATTTGGCATAAACATGTTGGATAATTTCAGGTTAGCTCCCCAGAAATAAACAACAATATAGTACTATAATAACACAAAAACACACATCTTTGTATTTAAAAACAGAACACTTACATGGTTAAAATCATGAACGAGTCCTGGAGGTTTGAAAAGCACTGCGTGTTTGGTCAGCTTTAAAGAATGAACAAAGTGAAAGTATTCCACTGGTGAGTGATTTTGATAAACCAAATGACCATTTTCAGTGTGACGATTGTTTACTGAACAATGTCGAGCTAAAAAAGGGAGTGTCTCCAAAGTTATTGACATAAAAAAAACTGTTTCACTCCATTATTAAGAAATAATAAACCGTCGTACCGTCATACAAATGTAATGTATTTATGTAAACGTAGCGTAGTAGGCTATAAAAGAATCAGTGGGTTATTTTTTTTTTTTTAAGAGTACATGAAAATGTAAATAGAAGTATATGGGGGGGGGGGGGGGGGGGGGGATATATTTATGTTCCTATTATGCCAATTTATTTTGCACAGTTCCCCTTTTCAAGGGAACTTCGAACTGCGTCCTCTAGGGGTCGATATGGGGAACATCTCGTCGTGTCCAGTGTCTGAAATATGAAAACACTAACGGCGTGACTATAAACAGGCACCGGGAAACACGAAAATGTATAAAAGGCCCCTTTTACCTTTTATCTTACATTGTGGCCCCATAAAAGCAGTTTCTTGTAAAAATAGGCTAACGATTGCATCATAACCTGTCGCACAGTAGAGAAATTGCTGTATGGACAGGAGGAGAAGATCGCAGGCAATCTTTTACTGTTTATGAGACAATCAGGGGGACTTGGAGGCATGAAGTCAAGGGAGAAGCCCATAGAGAGTCCATAAAAGCAACGGGACAAAATTATTCAACAACGTTTGCTAGATTCAGGTGGGTGATTCAGATTTATCTTGGCAAAGCGATTAGAATACTTACAGGTTGCTCACGTGACATTTACATAATCAAGTTCAGTTTGAGTCTGCGCAGTACGCTCGACCCCCAGGAAGTAAGTGCTTATAATTGACTTCACTTTTCTCCGTTGAATCCAATGGGGTTTCTGTGTCCATTTCTTTTACTGTCTATGGTCTTAACTGTATGGCGTCGATTCAATGCCAATAATAACCGAGCGCACAACTGATGCTGGCGCGCGCGCTGAATCGCTTCCGCGAGAGGAAAATGTCTCCGGTTACTATCGTAACCTCGGTTCCCTGAGAGGCGGGAACGAGACATTACGTCAGCTAAGACGTATATGGGAACTCTTCCCTTCTCCACTTTCACTGAAATCTTATTGGCTAACGCCAGCTGGGGACAGCTGGCCAATTGACGCGAAGCATGCAAATACTGGCGGGTAAGCGTGCAGTATAAAATGCATGGGCGCGAAAATTACGTCAGAATCACGACTGAACGCTAGCACATGTGTAAGCCTGGCTTCCGGCCAGCGCGATGTCAGAGCATCTCCCAGCAGGGGGGAGTGAGATAGCAAACGTGTTCTCGCTCGTGGCAAACAAATCCACTTCCTCCCTCCCAAATCATTAGATCTGATCTTGGGTGAAGCCAACATCTCCTTGAGGAATCCCGTTCCTCAAAAGCATGCTCACTCCACGGTTCAAAGTACTGGGGATGTGCGACGCTCCTATGGAGATTAAGTGTCGGTCCGCCCACAACAGGAAACTCGCTGCCTGTTTGAATAGAGCTCTGGAGCGCACGCCGTCCTGGCGATTTATGTACGAGACCACAGACGTGTTGTCGGTTTGAATCAGTACATGTTTCCGCTCCAATTTCGACCGAAAGGCTTGCAGGGATATTAGGACACCGCTTCCATTATTCCAAACGGTTTATGTGTCACCTTCTCTGTGACTCCGACCACAGACCCAGACGCACTGCTCCCCAGCCTAGATTCGCGTTCGCAGAGAAAAGAACTCCTGGGCTGAACATATCCGGGCTGTTCCACGGTCTCAGAGTGCTGACGCAACTGTGAATGACCGTAAGTGCTTGTGGACCGAAGACCACGCCCTCGGCGGAACTCGAGTTACAGCCAAAACTGTAGCGGCCGCAATGTAGCAGACCCAGATGGCACACTGAAGAAGCCGCCGCCATCAGTCCCAGAAGCCTCTGAAATTCCCTCAGTGCAAACGACCTGCCCAGTCAGAAACAGCGCAGAGTCGATGAAATGCTCTAGAGAGAGATGGGCTCGCATCGCCATCGAGTCCAAACATATTCCCAGATATGTTACAGTCCGACTCGTAAAAACATGCTCTTCTGCATATTCACACGCAGTCCCAGCGTATCCAAATGGCGAAGCATTGTTTCCACGTGACTGATAGCACATCTCTTGAGTGGGCTAAAATCAGCCAATCGTCCAGATAATTCAACATGCGCATTCCGCTCGATCTGAGGGGAAATTTCACTCTATCGCTCTCTCTTGAGCAGACTGAGAACTTCCTGTCGCAGAACAGGACGGTTTTAGGGCAAAGTCAGTGACGGGACCACGCCATTGAAGCGGGGAGGTCTGCGTTTGAATTGGAGAGAATATCCGTCGTGAATTATTCCCAGTATCCACGGTGAAACGCCCGGGATAGCCCTCTTACCGTCCATGAGATGACACGGCGGACGTGTAACGTCTACAGCCACTGATGGCTTCTTTTAATCAGGGCCCCGCCCCCGCAAGGCTGGAAGCACTGGTGGTAGGGCGGGCGCGTCGCGTAATGGTGTGACACTCTTGCGCCATCCTGAGGCCATTATAATTATGGACTGTGGCTCTGCGCTGTTTGAGACAGGGCGAGTGACACAACGTTGGGTGCGAGAATTTGTATATATGCTTCTTTAGTACAATTTTTACTCACAAAAACATAATTTAAACACATATAGCAATCGTCACCCATAGTGATGTGGGGGACATGATGCATGTGTCTTTGTGGTGTTGGCACTCTCGCTCCTTCGCGAGGCCATTATAATAATAGGTTGTGGCTCTGCACTGTTCTGAGACAGGGCGAGTGACACAGAGATGAGTGTAAGAGGAAGTAAAGCTCTTTTGTTGATTGTAACATGCTTTTATTGTGGAAATCACACAAACAGCATTCAAACAGACATAGCAATCGTCGCCCGAAGAAACATGGGGGACATGATGCATCTGAACATTGAGGGTGACACCGTGTTTATGTGGTGTTGGCACTCTCGCGAGGCCAGTATAATCATGGGTTGTGGCTCTGCACTGTTCTGAGACAGGGCGAGTGACACAGAGATGAGTGTAAGAGGCAGTAAAGCTCTTTCGCTGATTGTATACCTGCTTTTATTGTGGAACTCACACAAACAGCATTCAAACAGACATAGCAATCGTCGCCCGAAGGAAATGGGGGACATGATGCATCTGAACATGGAGGGTGACACCGTGTTTATGTGGTGTTGGCACTCTCGCGAGGCCATTATAATCATGGGTTTGTGGCTCAGCGCTGCTATGAGACAGGGCGAGTGACACAGTGTTGAGTGTAAGAGAAGAAAAGCTCTTTTGTTGATTGTGTACATGCTTCTATTGTGGAACTCACACAAACGGCAATTAAACACACATAGCAATCGTCGCCCGAAGGAAATGGGGGACATGATGCATTTGAACATGGCGCTTGGGGGCGAGGCCTCCCGCTCACTCACTCTTTCACCGTCAGGGAGACGGCTCGATGGCGCGGTTGCTCTCTCGCGGCGCGGGGTCCTCGTCCTCAACTGACCCTGACGTTTCCTCCCAGGCTCTTACCACTGCTGGTTTCGGCTGAAACGAGCGTCCGTTCAGAGCGGGGTGCCACTGCGGGCTATTTTAGCTGGTTTTAGAGCCTGGCGAGGTGCATAAGAACCTCGCAGAAGACTGGAGTGAGCGACGGGGCATCACGTGGCTCATTGCCTTGGCGCGCTTTCTTGGCGCGCTTTCTCTGAGAAAAGCTCCATGACGTCATCAATGAGGCCGGAGGGAGCAACTGGAACGTTTAGGGGCATCTTACTGTCCGCGTCTTTCAGGACAGCTAGGGTAAGCCCTAGGTGCCTATAAGGACGACCGTGAGTCCCATGAAATGGCTGAGCAGAGCGCTAGTAGCCATCAGCGCGAGATCAGTTGCCGCGCGCAGATCCTTGATGACGTCTGCGCTACTGTGCCGCCGTCTGCCTGAAACACCTTGAGTATTGCTCTGGCATAAAGAACAGAAGCGGTCTTCCCTCAGAAGTATAGGCTTTGTTCGTTTAAGGGCCGTGAGCTGCACGGCTTGGAAGGCAGGCTGTGGTCCGAACCAAATGCAGAGGGAGACGGGCACAGGTGCGGTAACGGTCTCCTCGACGGGCCTGCGTAGCAGAGTGGGTGCGAGCCGATTGGGGTGCAGCCCACGACTTCACCACGAGCTCTCGCACGCCTCAATGCCGTCTGGTAGCAGCTCGACTGGAGGAGCCACGAGTCCAGTTACCTTCCACAGGCTCGTCAGGTGCGTTTTGTAAGTGAAACCCAGCTCTGTGACGGCGCCTTTCCTAAGACCCTGATGAGCTCCTCCTGGAGGTCTGCAGGGCCCTCTTGGTCGGGGCGGTCTTTTTTCCAAACCTTTTCCGACGTCGAAAGCGACATGGAGTCGTTTTGCTCGCCAGCTCCGAAGAGGACGAAGTTCGCGGGGCGGAAGCTATCGTCCACCACGTCTTCGGGCGGGGGAGGGCCCACCAGCGGCTCGCTGGCGGCAGTGGGCCTCATTCCCGCTATTTTCCGAGCCACTGGCTCTGAAGGAGCGCACTGGCAGCTCGGCACAGTGGGCGCACATGTGGTCCGTGTGAGAAACCCAGGCAGGTCCCACAGAACTGGTGAAGGTCCGAATCTAGCATTAGCAGCCATCGGATGCGGAGAAGAAAACAGGGTGAGTAGTCCTCTATTGCAACTTCCACAATGACTTAGATAAGACTTCTAGCGTGAAGAAAGAGATTCTGACGTAATTTTCGCGCCCATGCATTTTATACTGCATGCTTACCCGCCAGTATTTGCATGCTTCGCGTCAATTGGCCAGCTGTCCCCAGCTGGCGTTAGCCAATAAGATTTCAGTGAAAGTGGAGAAGGGAAGAGTTCCCATATACGTCTTAGCTGACGTAATGTTGAGTTACCGCCTCGAGAGGGAACTAAATCGGACGCGAGGAAACGGGAGCCCGCGAGCTCATTTCAAACTCTCGCGCACGCGTGACATGTACTCTGCGCGCAAATACAAGCTCTGGCGCACAATAAAAGCCCTCTTGCGCTAATGGTCATTCCTCGTGCTGGATCATCTCACCTCTGCTCGCGCGAACAATTTTATTTTTGTCAGTCGTGGGGCGGGGCTTGCTGTTTTAGTTGTTATCTCAAATGTGATTGGTTATTCCCCTTTTCCTGAAGTCAGTATTGGACGCCTGTTAGAAAATGATTAATAATTCACTTGACTTGACCCACGACTTCATCAGTGGACCAGATACATGTGAGTTATCATTTCATTTGCTTGTTTAAAGTCGGCATGAAATCAAATTTGGCAAATCTTCTTTTTACATGTAATATTGTAGTGTTTATTATAAATTATTTACTGTATCTGTGCACTTCATTATTTTTTTAAAATTCATGTACCCTTATAATCTTTAATCAAATACATTGCCCTACCATCCCCCCTCAAAACGACCTCTCTTCTCTTTTGGTCACGTGCAATGGAGAAAGGGTGCAGCCATAGCCGATGAGGGTGTGGCTATAGAGTCTGGGATCATGACGTCAGCAACGCAATGCATTCTGGGACTTTAGGACACGGATGCTGCTGTATGTATTGTATTGTATTGATAATAGACTGTTTTGTTTGCTCTCTACAGCTAAAAAATAAGTTACAATGGTAAAACCTTGTTGTGTAATTAACTGCCATACTCGTACTCATGACCGGCATGGGAAAAATAATTTGAATGGAGTGCGATTTTTCAGCTTTCCCGCTGGAAAACCGCACCTTGATCTCAGGTCTCCGAGTTAACAAAGCGGCGTCACATAGCTTGGTTAGCAGCAGTAAGAAGGAAAAGAAGGATTGTCCCTTTGGTCTGATATATACACACGTATGTATGTGCATTTATATATATATATAAATATACAGAAATGTACGTTATATAAACTACTTTTTTTTGGATGTGATTAATCGATTTGACAGACTTAACGTTACATTAAATGTTACCTATGCATGAACCACATCTCCTGCATTATCAGTGTTAGGCATATTGCATACCACCTGTTACAGTAATAAACGGCAAAATTGATCAATTCTGTATCTCTTTATTTGTGCATCATAACGCACTGAGGTTAATTTGTACAGTTTACAATAACTCATATTAAAGTTAAGGGGCAGTGTAACTCGCTCGTTTACGCGGAAAATGTGTAGGTTCTGCACCCATCCATTTGTAAATTGCAGATGAGACTCGAGAGATTTATCATTTTTAAACTGATCAGAGGTGTACGCTCTGACACTACAAACAAGGTTAGAAAACACATTGGGGAAGGTTACGAGCGGCAGCTCTTTAAGATCATCCGACCACTCTTTGTGTTCGTGCAGATTGAGTTCGTTGAAAGACCCTCACGGAAAGACCGCACATTCAACATGGACTTTAATACACACACATACTCTCAAACACACACAGAGACTGTTTAGTGATAAAAGAGTGTATTGTAATTATTGATCAGAGTGAATGGAATACCTGTAAACAATGTGTATTGTTCCCGTGTAGCATTTGTCCCGTGATTTTTAGAGTCCCGGTAGGAAACAATGGCAGGAATTATTGGTTCCGCTTAGGGTGGGAATCTACCATGTGTTAATTGAGCGTGGGGGTTTCAGGGTCAACGCGGCCGAGTTGTTGCTGTTATTTCCTGTTTAATGTGAATGACTTAATAACATCAAAGTAGATTTATTAATTAGAACGTCATGCCAATATGTTTCTTTTAGACTCTGTATATTTAGGTGAACATGTGTAAAGTGTTGTATGTGAGTTTGTCCCTCCCCATGGGGTAATGGTGCTGGCCACCAGTATAAATGTGAATGATTTTGTAATGGAAGGGAGTCTGTGTTTGTTGCTGCAGTGGAGAGTGTGGCCTGAGGGTTGTAGGTATTGTAGGTATTGTGGGTATTTTGTTTAGTTATTTTGAAATTGACCTTGTTGTTAAGGAAGTTATTTTTGGAAACTTTATTTTGCATTTGAAATTAATTTGGATTTTTCTTTTTGGTTAAGACTTTGTTTCTTCTATTTTTTTGTCATGTTTAATTATATTATTGGGCTTGGATGATTGCCCTTTTGTAAGTTTAAATAAATATTTGTTTACATTTCAAAGTTGTGTATTCATACTGCCTCTGTTTAATTTGGCTACAAAATTTGTGGTGCCTATTATTAGGTTGACCATTACAAACCTGCAATTACAAAGGGGGGAAAATAATGCAACAAAAAGAACATAAGTAAATACACTGGGATTGAATGTATTACAAGTTTATTTTCAATAAACAGGAATGAATTTTCATAAACATCATAGTGAATGGACTGATTCTGATAGTAGATGACTAGTAACACAGTAAATCAAATGCAATCATGATGAAACCTGTGTTTTATAGGAACACAGACTAAACTAACCTTCAAATATTATGATGTATCGGTTTAAAAGATTAAAGATAAAACACTTTTTAAACACTTCACTGTCATTCATTTAGCTATATATATATATATATATATATATATATATATATATATATATATATATGTGTGTGTGTGTGTGTGTGTGTGTGTGTGTGTGCATCATTACAGTCTGTAAAATATGTGTTTCTCTTATTACAAGACTGCAATCACTAGCAATCAGAATAATTCCAGTTAATCAAGTATCTACAAAAGATCTATACTCTATAATCAATGCATTAAATTACATTAAAGACAAAAACAAATTAAACAAGCAAATGAAATGATAACTCACATGTATCTGGTCCACTGATGAAGTTGTGGGTCAAGTCAAGTGAATTATTAATCATTTTCTAACAGGCGTCCAATACTGACTTTAGGAAAAGGGGAATAACCAATGACATTTGAGATAACAACTAAAACAGCAAGCCCCGCCCCACGACTGACAAAAATAAAATTGTTCGCGCGAGCAGAGGTGAGATGATCGAGCGCGAGGATGTGGGGAATGCACGCGAGGGCTTTTATTGCGCACAAAGTACATGTCACGCGCAAGTTTGAAATGAGCTCGCGGGCTCCCGTTTCTTCACATCCGATTCAGTTTTCCTCTCGTGGAAGCCATTTAGCGCGCACGCCAGCATCAGTTGTGCGCTCTGTTATTATTGGCATTGATTTGCCGTCATACTGCCTTAGCCAAACATAATCGCTTATCTCGTTATTAACGACACTTAGATCTCTGCAGAGCCAAAGTGGGCGTTTATCACCTTGTGGGTGTTTTCAAACTGCTTGGTTTTTCTAAATCATGCGATCAAAATGATCCCCCTTACCCAACCCCACCCCTAAACCTAACGTCACTTTGATGTCAGCAAATCAGGTATCATGGTGTAAAACCCCCCTGATCTCGTAAATCCCATTACTTTCCTGCAGAGACTTATACTTGTTATTAACCCACCTCATCACTAGCTGTTTGAGCCAGGGGTGTGTTCGGATTTCATACTTTATTAAATCAATGCAAAGTAGCGCACTGTATTTAACGTCCAGTCATGTTAACGCCGTTGTAACGATGGGAAAATTAATTAGTTAGATTACCCCGTTACTGAAAAAATTACGTCGTTACCTAACGCCGTACTTTTAAACGGCGTTATTCCAAACACTGGTTATTTGACACCTGATGACACACACAATCTTTGAGTCATTTGTTTGGGTGAAGAGCACGCACGCGATATCTTTGAGGAGGCATCTGCTTTCCGCAGTTCTGGACCCACCATTGCTGAGGCTTGGAGGAGAATGAGCTTGTGAGAATACAGGTGGATTTGTCTAAACGGTTTAAAGAGGGACTTTCCCTTTCGCGCTCATAATGGCCGCGGACGAGAGAGAGCCTCGCGAGGATGATGTTATATCTTTAACACTTTCTGATACTGAGGTTAGTGCTCTGTTGGGTTTTTACCCAGTAAAAGCAGGAGATATTTGAGGATGGTGAAGAAGCTGAGGTTGAGCCTTCTCAATTCTCCTGCCCTGCGTATGTAGAGCTGTTGGAGGTTATGAATTGTACCATGGCAAAGTTGGCCTTGCCATGAAAGTGCTCTAACAAGGTGAAAAAAAAAACCTTGATGAGCGTTATCTTTCTGACCATAGCCCTCCAGCTCAGGTGAGCCTTCCATTGCCGCATGATCTCCATACAGAGATCGAAAAAAAAAGAAATTAAAGAGGCCATTTTCTTCTCGCATCCATCAGTTTCGGCATAAGAGTTGTGCCGCCATCGAGGTGATGCGCGAAAACAGCTATGAGAGGATGCCCCCTGTAGAAAGAGCTTTCTTTCTGCGGGGGTGACATCCTCTCTTAATCTCCCTCCTTGCCATTTAAGCCCCTTCAATAAATACATCTCGCTTAAATGACAAGGCATACGCAGGAGCAGACCAGGCTGTGGCTTTATTTCACATGATGGTGGTGCTTCAAGCATATCTGACTGATCGGCTAAGAGACCTGGATAAAGGCGAGGGCCTTTCTCCTGATCAGTTAGCCGAGCTGCGCCACACCACAGATCTCTCTCCGTGCTACCAAGCAGGCCGCCTCCGCCATGGCCAGTACTATGGCGGCCATGGTGGTAGTGGAGAGACATCTGTTGATGAATCTGGCAGACATCGGCAAGAAAGAAAAGGCTTTCTTCTCAATGCATAAGTTTCACATTCTGAACTTTTCCGTATTTCCGGTATTTTGTGATGGTGATCGAAAGTTTCATGAGGAGGTAAGCAGAACCTAATGAACTTGATCCAGACGAGGCAGTGTTCTCGTCCGAATCAGAGCAATTCGGAGGAATCTACTCATTCCCTTTAGGGATTTTTCACTTATGCTTTTATCCTCCCCTTCCTTATTGCCCTGTAACCACCAGCTCTCCACCTGATCGAGGTTAGGTGGAAACCTCTCGCATAACAGTCTTCTATGCTGGACCTATAATGTTTTTTGCTGGTTCTATGTTCATACAGTAGGTGGCCAGCCTATCTGGGCCTTACCGCCACGTGTACCGCCACCGACTGTAATTCAGTCTCGTGTTAAAGGTCCCGTTATTCTGGCTTTTTTGAAGCTTTGATTGTGTTTACAGTGTACAATATAACGTGTTCATGTTTCGAGTGTAAAAAAACACAGTATTTTTCACACAATTCACCTACCTGTATACCTCTGTTTTCACTGTCATAAAAACGGGCTGATGACTTCCTTGTTCTATAAAGTCCCCCCTTCAGAAATACGTAACGAGTTCTGATTGGGCCAGCGGTTCCTGTGTTGTGATTCGACAGCAGCTGAGCGCGCACTGCCCTCCTGCTAACGTGATTGGGCTAGAATGCACGTCCTAGAGATGTACTTATAATCACAGAAGCGTTTTTACTGACGAGATGCGCATGAACATCGCATTCGTTTTTTTGCACAGCCCTAACATCTAGTTAACAAAGCTAAACAGCATTGCCCTTTGTGTAATAAGTTACAGAAACTGTTAGATGCACCAACTTAAATAATAAAATACACTTACCGGTTGTGGTCCATAAACAACGCCTTCTCCAGACAAAGAGGGAACTGCTCCATCTTTCAAGAATAATCTTTGTGCGAATCCGGCATTAAACTGATTGAGATTGAGGAAGTTGTCCTCAGCAAAATGTGCTGCATATAGTTTCACATGTGGATTATAATTTTCGGAAACCGAGTTAAACATAAATTGTAACCATTAATCTCCAAGTACAGCGTCACTGGGAAGCCCAAACAAAGATGATTTGACTCCGAGATGAAAATAACAGCGTTTCAACGACATGGCAAACAAAAACGCAGTTCTTCCTTCTTCCTTCGTCGGAGCGCAACAAGACCACGCCCCCTTTTTGTGAATTCATGTGGGCAGAGGTTAGTCAAAAAACTGTTTAAATGACGTCATTACTGCAGGAACTAGTCCAAACCGGTCGTTTTTTGTAGGCGAATCCTGTTAAATAAAATATCTCGCTTGGCATTGAACTTTGAGCTTTAGAATTTTACAGATATTATTTATACTCTAACAACAACATTACACACAAACTAAAGTTTAAAACATGGGATCATGAAGAAGGGGACCTTTAAAATCATTCGCGAAACTACCGCCAGGTGGCGCAAAGGGATGGATTGTGAAATGAATGTAATTGTAAAATGAGATTAAAGAAGTAAAACAACAATAACATTATGATATAACATTGTAACATTTAAAAAAAAAAAAAAAAAAAAAAAAAAAATTTACAATTTGTTAATTTTTAAAATGTAGTATAGTCTTAGGCTACAGTCTACTAAACAAAAATTTAAAGAAGACCTTTACACAAAGGATTTTTGCTATTTTTATTAAACAGTAAATAAATATAAGGCCTATGTATATATATATATTAGTGGTGGGCATAGATTAATTTTTTTAATCTAGATTAATCTCACTGTGATTTTGAAATTAATCTAGATTAATCTAGATTAAAATGGCCTTACGCCTGTTTCACACCAATGTTTACGTTTTTTTCAAGTTTGTTGGTGTCAAGGTACAGAAACCAAATGATTAAATGTAAAATAGCACTGGATAGTCTTCAATGTAAAAATCAAATATACAATCAAACCTACATTTATTCAGACACCTTCAACATTTCTCACATTATTATAGTTTTGCTATATATATCAAAAATAATATCTGGTGTCTGAATAATTTTTGGTTTGACTGTTAAAACTACAAAGTAATTGTACAAAGAGCAGTGAGTGATTTTCTTTCATTTTCTTGGATTAACAGGCCATCCTTAAAAATAAGGCCATCCTTAAAAATATTTTGGTTTGCAGTAACAGAATTAGTTTTTTTTTAAAATAAGGGTCGGTAGGTCGGTCTATTTTTTTTTTTCAAGTTTCAATGTAAAAAAAAGTACATTTTTAGCATGGTGATGACTTCGGTATGAATTTAAACAAATTAGCATATCGTGACGTCACTGACTGGGTCTTCAACCCCCACCTTCGGGCACATCATTGCGAACCTCATTTTGATGCAGGCTATATAGACCACAAACAAATTTAAATCTTTGTCAAAAACATGTTTATTGCATGAATTTCAGATGAGAAGAAAAAAAAATTAGTTACTGTTATACTGTTTACTTGCATCCTCCGCTAGGTGTCAATGCAACCTACAAATGAGAGACCGTTTACTTTTCTTTCTTGGGTTGTCACTTTTGTGACAAATATCCTGTTTAATTTGAGTGACAAGTGTTCATTGAATCGATTGTAAAATCGATTTTTCATGTCTAAAGTTTTATACGGCCAATAACACCAAATATAAGTAAATTCACTGACAACAGGCAGGACGAATGTACAGACCAATATTTCTGATGATTTATTGGCGTGAAGTGCACAATGATAAACAGGAGTGCAACATTTTCGAAAAACAATAAGCAGAGTGGACTGCCACAATGCAAAACATTTACTGCAGGCTTCAACATGGCTGTGTTTACGATTAGAAATGTTGACAACAACAACAAATCGCATAGACAATTTTCTTGGGCTGTCAAAAAAAATCTATTTTCGAATATTCGTTGAATTTAAAATAAAAATCCACATTCAAATGCACATTCGAATTTTATGTGTGCATTATGAGCCCCCAGTACGTGTTCCATTCCATCTCGGCGCACACACAGCTTTGTCTACACAACTTTCAAAGGCGGAAAAGCTTGACACGCAGTATCTGCTGTCTCATCTGTCGCCTCGTGTACGCGCACCGTCCGAGGTATTTCAGTGGCGCACGAGATGCGATGATGATGTATGTGGCACTGCATTATAAGGTTATGTTAGCCTATCCAGTTGAAGCCACTTAAAAAAAAAGAGAGAACATCAATGTGGAGAAGATCTTGTTTACATCAAAACTGAAACCAAGCCGTTCACACAGAACGCATATGTCGCACATTTTCTAGAGGGACACCATTGGACTCGCGTCTCGCACAAGAGAGCCGCATGTTTAGAAAGACATGTAAAATTAATGTATTAATTTAATTTTCTAAAAACATCTCGAGACTTTATGTTGAGTTTTTGTTTCCCATCCCACTGCATCTCATGTTTTTAAATGAAAAAAAAAATTATCCTGTGTGACTGGTGACCTTTTTATTTACTTAACAATGCATGTATACATGATGCTGTTTTGTTTATAGTTATTAAAGCAACTTAATTAATAATAATTGGTTCATAAACATTATTTTAAATATTATGTTTTTTCACAGTCATGTATTCTAATGCTTTGAATAAACATGCAGTAATATTTTGCACAATGCGCTGTTTTGAGGCCTCAGAATAGAAGCGAAAACCTTTTCTTCACCTAACAAAAATTATGCATTTTAAATTCGAATACAATTCGAATTTTGAACATATTTAAGTAAAAAATTCGAATTTAGTTTTTCAGCTTTTGACAGCCCTAGGCGATCAAGCCCGAAACTGTATGAGCCTGAATACCGGCAGAATTCACATTTCTGTTGTAAAAAGAGACATTGTGCAGAAGTATTATTTGCTGTTATCCGTTTGTCCGAAGCTACAGTTGCTGTGTGACGCCTGTTCAAAAAAAAAAAAAAAAAAATGGACGCGCTCCGAGAGAAGGCCGTTAAATCAATTTCCTATTTTCGTTTTCAAAACTTGTGTTGGTTGATTCGTGCCATAGATTTTCGAACATAAAGTGATAGTCGACACTGTCACAGTTTTAGACTAAGTCATGTCATGTCATGTTAGTCCATGTCATTTTTTTTATTCGTCAAAACTTAAGCCCTTTTGACATTTTGCCTGACGTGGCTATATAAAAAAGTGTAGCAGCTCATTATGGAGCTGCTGGACCTTCTCAGACCTGCGCTTGCCAGGCAAATGCGGCGGAATGTTGCTTTAAGCCCTGAAGCCCAGCGCTACGTTTTTTTTGTTTGTTTTTTTTTTTTTTTTTTTTTGCTACAGAGAGATTCATCGAGGTCGTGGGAGAGGGCTACAGCCTAAACAAGACCTCTGTGTGGAGGTGCGTCCACACTGTTACCAACACCCTTCTGCGCCATGCCGGGGATTGCATCCTGGTGGATGGCAAACTCATCCCTGTCGCCAACCCATCAGTGATTGATCAGGCGTAGGCTACATATCGCGAAAGGTATACGCGGCCATAAACGTGCAGGTTATAGTGGACCATAGGGGTGTGATATCTGACCTGGTGGCAAGGTCCAGCAACACTTCAAGTTCCTCTGACGAGAGGCTTGGTGCCCTTTTTATGTTGCTTCCCCAGCATATTCTGTATCTAACTCTCTCTCTCTGTTCATTGTAGATACTTTGCTTTTTATTAAAAACATAAACCAATTGCAATCAATACCGCATTAAACAGAAGTAACTGTCATAAGTCATAAACTCTGCAGACCCGGTACCGGGTCCAAATGCAAAATGTTCGTGTTTCATTTGCAAAGCCTTCCTTATATGGTATCAGCCCATATATGGGTTCATTTGAAAGCTTAGAGTGTTTTCTTTACAAAGAATACCATTAATTGGGGTTTTATGATACATAAAGTAGCAGTTTATGATAAACGTGCACAATGATAAACAGGAGTGCAACATTTTCGAAAAACAATATGCAGAGTGGACTGCCACAATGCAAAACATTTACTGCAGGCTTCAACATGGCTGTGTTTACAATTAGAAATGTCAACAACAACAAATCGCATAGACAATTTTCTGTTTTATGATACATAAAGTAGTCAAATTAAGCTAAGAAATATATTTCCCCCCCCCATAAATTTCCGTCTATCGATTGCGAATAATTTTTCATAAGAATGTGTATTTAAAATCTTTTTCACAAAACAGTCAAGTCATATATCACAAGAAAGCTCTCATTCTCAGGAATCTGATGATGAAGATCATTTTATTGTGTGACAATCACAGATCGAATGATCTTCAACAGAATCGCGATGTAACATTTCTCACCTCATTGCAAATTATTATTTATCCATCTTAGCACCGCTTCAGTCAGCCGCAAACAGCCACACATACCTATATACTCGATATAATCTTTTAGATCTTCTTTCAAACAAGACCATTTTTACGTTTCTGCGTGCTTCCATTGCTGAGATATAAAGCGTTTTGTACAAGTGCGCACATACAGGACCAAAGCGCTGTGAGATTGACCAGATCTCTAACTCATATTGATGTGCCTAAAAGCCTTTCTTCGGCTTTATCTATCTGATCTCTTTTGTGAAGCCCTATTATTCCTTATAGCTGTCAGTCACAAGCCGTGTCCTCCACTCAGAGGTGCTGAAATCAACACGTAGGCACAAAAGCGGGGGCAGGGAGTCCCTCTTCCGCCGGCGAAGCGCTGGTCGATGGGAAATTGTGTTTTTGGCTGCTTCTAAACAAAGACAACGCGAGGGAAAACTACAAGCAGACGAATCGCCGGATTAACAATGCATAATAATCATAATACAAGTTATGGATGACCACCGTCGCCGTGGAGAGGTCAGGATGCGCATCTGGTAAGCGTATACGCGTGCTACTTGCTTTTATACATTTGATTCTTTATTTTGAAGCGTGGAAGCTCCGCTAACGATAGGCTAATCTGTTTATTTTCATAATTGTACAGTACTTGACCGCATCTCAGTGAAGGTACAGTAAACAGTACAGTACTGGGTGGATGAACATAAATTTGTTTGTTGACGCTCCGAAGTTCGCGTACAAGCTTCGGGGAGGGGATTTAGCGCTGATATTGATTCAAAACAAACAGACACGATGATAAAATATTAAATATTATATATGATTGAGACAGGCGAGGTCTCCCAATCATTACACCATACAGAATAGACATAAATGAAATGATATGAAGCTGGAGATTGTGGATTCTATTTTAGATTGTGATAGGCCAGATATATTTCATAATTTGATGCATTTTGCTAGTTTGCAGTTTGACTTATCCTCTTTCAAAGACTGTTCAGAAAACACACACACAAAAAAAAGCAAATTGTATTGAGATGGTTCATCATATGTGAAACAACATAAATAATACTATTTGTCACAAACAGCAGCTTTTTATGTAACTTCTGAGTGTTTTCTGTAAAATAATATACAGATATCACATTATTCCATACTGCAGGTATGTAAAAGACGACTTCATACTTATGTAGGCGAAAATTGTAAACAAAATTTTTTATTATTCCTTCCTTCAGTTGAAATAGAATAACTTTTGCATAGATTATGATAGAAAGAAATTTCCTTTTTCCTCTATTAGCTGACATGTGCTGGAAGCACATGACATTGGTTTGAAGTTGCTTCATCCAGTAAACGGGAAAAAGGATTTAAGATGTACATATCCAGCCATACTTTAACGTATGTGCACTGATTCATCCTTTCATGTTTTTTGTTATATCCCTGACACATAATAATGATCTCTCTTTCTCTGTCTCTCTATCTCACACACACACACACACACACACACACACACAGACTCACACTTCACCTCTCTCACATACATGTACTCCACTGGCCCCACTCAAAACACATTTAATGATATACAATATATTTAATGATATACACTGAGAACTCTTGCACAATAACTTGTTTGAGCAACCACACAATTCACTATGTCTCTGCTGCAGTTTCAGCACTGAAGAGAAGTTCTCTTTTACGCTTCACCTAGAGAACCACATAAGTCATGCAGTGGAGCATGGAGGTATGGTGAGAGCATGTCTTTAGATATTGATTGGTTTTTGAGTTTTTAAATCATATATGCATGTATATGTATGTTATATAATCTAAATATGTATGTGAATCTCAAAGAACAACAAGATGAACTGTAGTTTCTTGGGAACCACTAAAGTGATGAGAATATTGTTGTTATTTATCTATGTGTGTTTTGTAACTTGCTGTGTACACTTTTTCTACAATCTTACAGGTTACTTCATCTTAAAATTAATGGCCCATGAAAGATCATTAAAACCAAGGTACAAGAATGCAATCATCAGTTTTTTTTTTCAGTCCTTGTTCTGTAGTTTTATGTATAAAAAAAATAATTATATATTTAAATATTTGATAGAACTTTCCAACCCAGAGAGAGGGACTGGATTGTGGTCTGTTCATGCTGATGGTAAGCTGTGAACTACAGATTCTGAGCAGATATGGTGATGGCAGAAGTTTAGTTTAGTTTAGTTTACATGCAGTATTTAGATGAATACGGCCTAGTTTTATCTGTACGGTACAGTACATTTTAATATTTGAATTTTCTCAATGGTATTTGTTGTCTGTTTCAGTATGCACTCTATATAGCCCTGGACTGGACATTTGACTTTAGTCAGGTGATGACCTCAAATTTTCTTTTGGAAGGTTTTCCTTTTTTTATACATTTATTTTTTCCAGACGTTTTTCGAATGCATTCTCAGTTTTTTATTTTGTGTTTTATCTGTTAGGATGACATCCCTCAGCTCTGAAGGTGGTGGTGTCGTTTGCTCTTGCAAAACATGTCACATCATGTTTGACACAAGGTACACACAACTGGTTAATGAAATGAAATGGATTCTTCTGCATTCAAACTACCCAGACACACTACAATGTTTCCTCCTAGAATGTTAATAAGCAGTAACAAAACTTTGGAGAGGCCACGATGTTGAATGTTTAGAAATGTGTTGAATGCTTTGAGTGGTTGGAAATACTAAAAAGATGCTCTACAAATGGTCCATTTACCTAACCTTTGAGTCTGTGTTTAGGTTGTCAGAGTCCACCATCACCAAACAGCCAGCAAGTACGGAAACTGTGATGGGTCAATATGATTTTTTTCCATGCACATATAAAAAATATTAGTGTGTAGATCATAATTGTTCTTGTATATAATTAAAAGGAAAATAAAAATACTTAAAACCAAATGAAGTATATAAATTTGCCAAAGTCAGGAAAAAATGTTTTTATTTAATATGAAATATGAAAAATAAACACATTTGCCATTTTGGCACATGCGCACAACACATGGGGGTTCACCTCGCATCACCCGATGACGTATTTTTGGATGTGGGCGGGGTTGGATGTCCACCGCAAGCTGCAGCAGAGCAGAAGCAGCGCGTTAGCAGCAGGTGGGCAGAGCAGAAGCAGCGCGCGCCTATTTTGCTTTGACACCGTTGTTCTGAAATATTTGGTTCCCTTTCATAGGTCACTTCGATGCTGCGGTGACGTCACCACGTATGGGAACACCTTCGGTGTGACGAATGTCTGAAGCCCTATACCATCCCGCACGAGGTGTTGGTTAGGGGCGATATGTGCAGCTTGACTATGAAATACAGTGATGCACTGGAGTTTTTCCACTTGCTCGCTCTTCCCTACTCGAGCGCGTTAATCAGAGCAGTTTTGCTTTTATACTATGTTGTCTAACCGCAGCGGCATAAGCGGTTCTCTCCCTCCGAGCGGACAGGAGAAACGCGCTTCCCCTTCCTCAGTGTGCTATTATGTGGCTATCCGCGCGGTGGATAAACTACCCTTCTCACGGACGTCCACCAAGAGGTTTCGAGGTCCTGGAAGCAGCCTTATCAGCGCATATCACGAACGGCGCGGGTTTTTGCCACGATTAAGTGACATGGCGGACTGCTATTATATAGCGATGCCGTTTGACTACCTTTCTAGCCGAACGGATCGCGCCAAACTCCGCCGCGACCTAGTCTCGTCGAAGACGTATCGAGTCGTGTCTATTTCGAAAAATTGTATTCTCTTATTACGGTTCTTTACGAGAAGCCTCTCGTTCTTCCCCCACACTCTAACATTGACTGTCTCGCAGCACAAGCACTTCGAGCGTCACTGAACTGAGCTGTTATTTGAGCGCCCCTCAGACACTGCACAATTCAGTCTTCAGAGTTTGAGGGACGGCACAAAAGGCTGGCAAAGATGGCCAGTTTATGACTGCTCATACAGCCGCCACGTTCTCGCAATAGCGACGTGGCCCGATTTTTATCTTGTTGGATTAAATCCTGCCATGGATACGCTTGAGGGTTATACACAACAAAACGCAGCGAGATTTACGCATGCGCTTTCCTTCATGTTTGCCAGGGACTGTGCCCTCCACTATAGAGTGCTGTTGGACCGCTAATGCGCATCCAACACTCTCACTGCCGTCCCTACGCCCTAACATTGACTGTCTCGCAGCAAACAGCGCTTCGAGCAGCATTGGATCGGGCTGTAACGCCAGGCGTAAATAAATAAATAATGATCCCTCAGACACTCTGCGCAATCCAGCTTTCAGATTTCGAGGGGCGATTCAAGGGTCTTACACAGACGACCCGTTTATGACGGCTCGCACAGCCGCCGTTTTAGTTAGCGGCAGAGCCTGATGTTCAATTCGTTGGTCTAATTCCTGCCGTGGACACGTTTCAGGATTATACACAACGGGACGCAATAGCTCTTATGCATACACTTCCCCTGTGCACGAATGCCGCAGGCTTTTCCGTGCACGGACATTTATGTGTATGACAGCATTGCAGAAAGCGGAAATTTGAGACTGCTAGTATTGTTTTGAGTCGCGTGGAACGCTTGCCCGGCATTTCTCAATGGGTGTTACGCACAATTGTCACGGATACACCAATTCGTTTTTTAGAGACGGTGGATTGTGACCCCGTACTTCTCAAAATGCATGGATGTAGCTCTGGCCCCGTTGCGGCTCCAGGGCGTCCGTCTGTGAACCACTTAGACGATTGGCAGCGGCATTCCCCGTATTTGTCTGGGGTTACTTCACATGCGCCCTTTTCAGTGGAAAAATGGGCGGAAAGATGAAATATTTCACCCCGTTGTCTTCCGCATCGGACGATTTCGGTGACACGGAGTTGTGTGATGTCGTTAAAACTATGGATGCCAACCGAATTTCTCCTACCGGGGTTCGGCTGGGGATTTGAGCTTTCCCAGAGACCGTCACGACGGATGCGTCTTTGACCGGTTGGGGAGCTGTTTGTCAAGGGCTACCAGCCCATGGAGTGTGGACAGCTGCACAACGCAGTTGGTATATAAACCGACTGGAATTACTGGCAGTTTTCTGGCTCTCCAGTAATTCGCGAATCTGCTGATCGGCCGTCTTGTGCTGCTCAGATCAGACAACACAGCGTTTGTCTCATACCTGAATCACTAGGAAGGATTACGCTCTCGCCCCCTGTGCAGGCTGGCGAGACATGTTCTTCTGTGGTCTCAGAACAAATTTCTGTCGATCCGAGTTGTTCATGTCCCCGGACGTTGAACTTCGGAGCGGATATGCTATCCAGACAGGCTCTGGAACAGGGAGAATGGAGATTACACCACCAGACGGTGAATCTTTTATGGCGGATATTCGGCAAAAGCGAAAGTGGATTTATTCACGTCGAACATGACTACGCATTGCCCGCTATGGTTCTCCCTATGCTCCCCATCGCCCCTGGGCATGGATGCGTTAGCTCACAGCTGGCCCAGGACCAGTCTGTATGCTTTTCCTCCGATTCGTTTGATCCCAGCGGTATTATGCAGAATACGGCGGGACAGAGTGGAACAGCTGCTGCTGGTGGCTCCGCGATGGCACACGCAGCCGTGGTTTGCGGATCTGATCAGTCTGCTAGCGGGCTCTCCGTGGGAGATTCCCCTCAGACAGGATTTATTATGACAAGCACAGGGGCTGATTTGGCACCCGAGGCCAGATCTGTGGAAACTGTGGGCGTGGCCACTGAGCGAAGTGCATTAGTATGTCCCGGTCTACGAGACGCTTATATGCTTTCAAGTGGAGACTGTTAACAGCCTGGTGTGGGAATCGTAATGTGGATCCAGTTTACTGCCCAGTGGCTTCAGTGCTGGAGTTCCTCCAGGACCGTTTTTCGGATGGCGTAACACCAGCTACTTTAAAGGTTTACGTGGCAGCCATTTCAGCTTACCATGAATACATAGGCGGTGCCTCTGTGGGGCGTCATCCACTAGTTTCTCGTTTCATACAGGGTGCGCGACGGCTGAGGCCTTTCCGCCCTGTGCGAGTTCCTTCATGGGATTTATCCATTGTGTTGCTAGGTTTATCAGGGCATCCGTTTGAGCCCTTGGAGACCGTATCGGATAAATTCCTGACACTGAAGACACTTCTTCTCATGGCTTTATCCTCCCTCAAGAGAGTTGGAGGAAGCGACTCTGAAAATACTAGTACGTTGTCACTGAAACATAAACGATTTTCAAAAAGGTTGCTCAATCATTCAAAAAATGTTTTTAATAACAAAAGTAAAAGCTGAATGTTTTTAATGCACACATGAACTTGAATATAAACAATCTCTGTTTTTATTTATTTGCCCCAAAATTTGAAAATGTGTTGATAAAATTCACTATATGATTTAAATAAATGTAAAAATGTATTTATACACTTTATTTTTGTCTTTAATCATATACTGCATTGTGGTGCTCTTGAAAATCATTTTGACTCTAATTCTACTGGTCAAGTTTTGAAATCCACAACATTGCAGTACTTTAACAATTTTTTGCTTATTTTCTACAAACTTATAACAATCAAAATGTTTTGTAGTTTAATAACAAATTGCTATATCAAAACACAGTAATTTGTATATTTTCATTTCAAAGATAAGTAGATTGCTTTTGCTGAATAGAGACTTCAACTGATTCTGTGTTAAAAGTTTTATTAACAGATATGGTGAAGGCAAAAAAAAAAAAAAAACCTGAAAGCATAAGAGTTTACTTGTATATGCGTTTAGGTATAGGCCTACTGATCCACACAAGCAAGCACATGTTATAAGATTTCTGTTGTAAGTAAATTATTAAATACATTATTAAAGTAAATTCCTATATGAACAACAAATGGCAAACAGAGATTTAAACACCATGAACAAACTCAATGAAATCAGTCTAAATGTTGAGAGAAGAAACATGTTAATACCCACTGCAGAATAAGCCATTCAAGAATAACCAACATGTTTTTAATATTAGTAGAATATCCACCAACATGATCTTTCTTACAAAACCCTTTATCCATGAAACTTGTTTTATTAGGTTGTGCTTGGTTTGATTACTTTTGGTTATCATGATTTCAAAAGTGTGTATTTCAGGAATAAATGTAGTAAAACTTTAAAACTGGTTAAATAATACAACATTTGTATCAAATAATTTTTTTAATTATTATTTTGCATATGATTTAAGTATTAGCCTACACTAAAATACACATTCTGTTGGTCATCATCCACCATCCCTTGCATCAGATAAAAAAACAAAAGTTAATTCTGAGAATGTTCACCCATGTCTTCATGTGTGTGTGCAATAGTGGCCTCATATAACTTCAGCAAATGTAGAAGAGCTTTAGAAGAGCTTCTGCAAGAAAAAAATTACAGGCAGAAGTGCAAGTATCAAACTCTGTTGATTTGTAACAGATATATTAATTACAAACAAACAGCATTTTTTAAGGAGAAAAAAAAAAAAAGTTAAATAGTTGTTACTTCATAAGAGTCTTTATATCGTTCTTTATTTCTCACCTTACAGTTTTACAAAACAGTGAGCAAGTTTATACACAGCTTCAAACGACATACTTATCAAATGACATGCTTTTAATAACAAAACAGAGGAATATGAGAAAATATTTAACATCTGCTGGCCCAATTACTTGTAGCGTATTCCAACGATGGGCTGCCTCTGGCAAATCAGTGGCTGCAGGGCCGGCCCTGACCAATTTGCTGCCCTAGGCAAGATTTTACCTGGCGCCCCATGCATTACAGCCCATTTCACCCTGTCATTGTGTTCATGATTTAGCATATAACTGTGTCCAACACTCATAATAAATCATCATATTAGAATGATTTCTAAAGGATCATGTGATAGACTGGATGTCACATGTGACACTGAAGAATGGAGTAATGATGCTGAAAATTCAGCTTTGCATCACAGAAATAAATGATAATTTAAAGTATAATAAATTGAAAACAAATTATTTTAAATTGTAATAATATATCAAAATATTCAATTTTTCTGTATTTTTGATCAAATAAATGCAGGCTTGATGAGCAGAAGAAACTTATTTCAAAAACATTAAAAATAGTAATGTTTCCAAACTTTTGGCCTGTACAATATCCCCCCAAAACAGCACAACTGTAGAGTAAAACATTATTATAAAAAGTGATAATAAAAAATGTGACATGATTGTACAAAATCACAGTCTGGGGACTCAGAACTCAGAACTCAGAACAACTGCTAACATTAAGTTTAAGGTAAAAATAACTGCCATGAAATTATAGTATCTTACTCCTATGCAATAAATTGTTCTTTCATTACATCTCTTTACCTCTGTCTTTATCCTCTTCTCTTCTTTTTGGCACTGTATCTATCGCAGACTATGCTCATTTATAATGTGTCATGTAAATTCGGCCTTCCGTCACAATCAGGAAACTTTCACCGTGTCTAGAACTGGCGCGAGCTGCCAGGCCCGTTTCTACGAGCTGTGTGTTAACAAAAGCAGTGCTGTCTACATTGGATGCGGCGTCGGGCACGCTACACAACAAATTACCAACAACTGATCGTGCGCGCGCTCTGTTTCTGACGCACTTCAAGCACTCGATGGGCGGGGGAAGATTGAAGAGCCTGACTTTTTTTTTTGCTTTATTTGGTAGTATTTCGAATTAATGGTTTTTAAATAGTAGCCTATTATAAAAAATATATATGTAAAAAAAATAATAATAATAAAAATCACTCATTCACTCATTCTGGCGCCCCTATGGATGAGTGGCGCCCTTAGCATTTGCCTATACCGCCTATGCCGCGGGCCGGCCCTGAGTGGCTAATCGTCAAGTAAACATTTAAAACAGCAAACAATGAATAACATTTAGTGCACAAACGAACAAATATAGTCTACGTTTGCTAATCTTCATTCGAAGCTGAAACGTAATTAAACTACCTTGCTGAACAGTTTTTGTGATCCGGTGAAAACGTCCTAATATTTTCAGAGTCACTTTAACGCGAAACAGGAAACTCATGAATATTCACGTATGCTCCGCCCAGAGTCACCGAAAATCTCAGAAACCGAATATTTCAGAACACCGGCACCGGAGGCATCGCGCAACTGAACAGCGGATTTTGGTCAGAGTGCGCTATAATGGGTACGTTCGCATTGCTTTATTTCCCATTTAAAATACATTTAAATACATAAAAAGACTTGGCAAGAAGCTTTTTGAATTAATAATTTAATTGTTACTTTTGTTGGATCTTTGTTTTGCTGTCTTTGTTTTCCGTGCAGTACGTGTTGTTGATAGAAGAAAGGCCATGTGTGTGATTGGCTGAAATTCTGTAACCTCTAAACAGTCCCGCCCACTACCTCTACAGATGCACAAATCACTTTTGAACCAAATATCTCAGTGCAAAAGGGAGAGCGCGAAACTTGTCACTTGAAAGCGAAAGACGGTGTTTGAGATCCATCGCAGCAGATTCAAGCAGCTGTAGTAGATGTACTTTGTGTTTATGTTAGAAAAATATACAAGACATTTCTGAGAAAATATTCTACAAGTGTGCAACTCTCATTTGATGAATTCACGTATTGATTTGTGGATGTTCAACATTTCTCCACGACTTCACATTTCTTGATGCGGGTGCGTAAATGCGTTTTGCACCACATTCACTGCAGCAATTGTTTCAAAAATGTGAGGGTACGAGTTTCTAAATGTGTGATTTGTAGAATAGGATTTGTGCACCTGCAATGAAGAATTTGAGAAGGTGTAACTGTTGTGTTGTGTTTGTGGGAGAGAAAAAAAGTCTACAGGTTTGCAACTCTTAAAACATTTATCTCTGTGACTTCAAATTTACTGATACACATGTGTGGCTTTTCTTTACAACTACAAATCGCACTGCCACAGGTGTTCAGTTGTTTTGAATCAAAAATAACTTCATACCATCGCGCTATATTTTTTATTAAGGAGACTAAAAAGACCCAGACTTTGGGTTCATCCCATTAACCGACGTAGGAGAGAACATGGTGCATATTGCCATCTTGTCACTGGGTTTGTTTGCAATCAAATTTACCAAAAAACACCCTGAAAACCAATTTAATAAACGGTTTTAAATTATGTGTATTGTAAATGGTTCACAGCCTTGACTTCCTGCTCATCTTGAAATCAGCATTTACTTGTTTATTTTATATGCATGTATCACCTGCTTTTGTTACTTGTGTGCTTATGTGTAATTTAAAAATGGTAAATAAATGGTTCCAATTGAATCAAATATTGAGTTGTTTGCTCGTGTGCCAGCGAAAGCGTCAAAAACACTATAAAATTAATTACCATCTGCAATAAGAGCCGCTGTAACTTCATCCCATGCTTTTTCCTTCTCTTGCAAGTCTTTGTAAAGTACATTGTGTGGATCATAAAGAACTTGATATTTCTCAACTTCCACGATGAGACGAGAGTCGTCCATTATTGTCTTTCCAGGTGCACTCTGAAGACCACTGCCTGTGACACCACGTGCTGTTGTTTATGATTGTCGCACAACATCTGTTCTTCTGCCAATATATAGGCCTAGTTATAAGAATATGACTACTACTAATCATAAATAAATCTCCAAGGCTAAGCTAGCAATATAAATTATTTAAAGTTGTTTTTGTATTTCGGCAAAAAAGTCTATTTTTGGATAGAACTGTAAGTACTTTAACAGATTTTTTGATTACAAATAAAATTATAATAAAAAAAATAGAAAAATATGTGATTTTAAATATCATACATTTTTTATGTAATTTGGTAAGAACACAGTAGGTATCATTAATGCAAATTTTGGGCAAAATTCCTTTTTCGTTTAAGTACATGTGTATTTTGGCCATGGTCACTTTATCTTCTATACATATTTTTTTATATTAATTTCATTTTCGTAACATACTCTAGTTCTTGTTAAAACACCCTAGATGTGCTTTTTTTTGTGCAGTTAGAGCACTTTTTGTGTGAAATCGTATTTATTTTGTCTATCAAAGGTGTAGCCTACTTTCACTTAACTGAGCGTCAGCAGCGCTGCAAAAATAGACCCATCGCAGAAACGATCGCGGCACTGCTGCTTCTGCGCTGCTTCTGCTCTGCTGCAGCTTGCGGTGTGAACCCGGCCTTTAGATGTGTTGTTCGTGAACGAATCATTTTTTTGAACGAATCTTTTAGGTGAACGAATCGTTCTCGTTCACGCAATCCACTGACTCATATTTCTCGTTCACTGAAGTTCCTCTCTCCACAGCAGCATGGTGCTATTGAGAATGAGAAGTTGTCGTCATAGCACAAAGCCCCTCCCTCGATATCACAGTCTCCGCCACGTTGGAAGGATACCGGCGGCGAAACAGGATTTAGTGATGGGAAGTTCGATTCTTTTCCGCGAACCGATTCTTTCGGACGGGTTCGATTCAATAAACCGGTTGAAAAAACCGGTTCATCGGTTCTTTCACGCTCAACGTAATGACGTCATTGGCGATGACGTAATGGCGTCACGTCTATCAAACATTCAAATATATAAAGTCAGTAATCATAACTTTAGTCAGTTAAAACCTCATAATCATGAAAAGTTTACATTTGAGTTTTGCAACAACACCTAAATACAGTAACAGCAATAATGTGCATAGAGGATTTAAGTCTTGAAGATATAAAGTAAATAAATTAGGTGTCATCAGCGCAGAAACCATGATCCACTTACTAAACATAATCCATTGCGATGTATTTGTTATTAAATTAACTTACGTTTCGCCAGATTGCCCTTCATCCAAGCCCTCAAAATACCCGCTCATAACATTACTAGTACAGAATCAGAATCAATCACCAAAAGAATCCCTTCGGTTCAGAGACATGCTGTGAGTCAGTTGGCTTCACGCTGAATCGCGCAGGCGCAGTATCATCGGTTCATCGGTTCTCAATTCGGACGCGTCCGACAGAAACGATTCTCGGTTGAGTGTACTGATGATCCAAAAACCGATACAACCGGTTCTTGACTCGAGAACAAGAATCGCTCTAACCGGCACGTGCTGCAGTTCAGTGTCATCAGCTGCTCCACTCGTGTTCATGTTCTGTTTACTACAAACTCAATTTGTGAATGTCATCATTAACTATAAATACAGTACAGATATCTCATAAATCATCCCTTATTCCTATATAAGAGTCTTTAGAGTCTTAATTATTGTCCAACTTCCCTAAAAACCCATTTGGCCTATACATTATATACAATATACAGATTGGAAACATTAATCTAAAAAAATAATAATAAAAAAATCAAAATAAAATATAGTTATTTTAATCACACTTTCCGATGTTTAACAAAATACTTACAAAATTACACGCATGTGCAGTATCATCAGTTCATCGGTTCTCAACTCGGACGCATCCGACAGAAACGATTCTCGGTTGAGTGTACTGGTGATCCGAAAACCGAAGCAACCGGTTCTTGACTCGAGAACGAGAACTGCAGTGGGCGTGTTTGTTCATTATCTGGCTCGGCTCGGTGTTCATCTTCAGTTCGGTCTTCACAGCATTTCATTCAGTGTACTGTTTGAGTAAATGGATTACCCCGGGATATTGGTTTATTCCGACTCAGAGGGAGTGTCAGTCACGTTAAAAAAGTTATTAGCTTAAGTAATTTGTGGATTTATGCTTATTGGAGACGTGAACCGTTTCAGTTCGATTTGGTGAACTGGTTCAACCGGTTCACTAAGAAGAACCGGTTAAATTGAACGATTCGTTCACAAATCGGCCATCACTAACAGGATTGTTTACATGTGTTGTTAAGAGGAGGTTCTCGCAATTCTGCACTGTTTTACCATGCCTGGAAGTTACTGCTGCGTTAAAAACTGCTGCAGTACCTCACACCATACATATGGAAAACATAGGAACAGTGGAACACAGTTTTTTTTAGGTTACACCAAGCGCAAAACAGCGGTGTTTGGAGAAGCTCTCAAGCATATAAAATATCGACCCATACGAGCTCCCTGCAGCAGCACAGAGACCTGGACCATTTACCTCCATGCACACATATGGACATTGGGAATTATATATTTTTTTGGTTTAAGTTACTACACAATGCAGGAGTTTAAAAGTCACAAGTCTCTGGAAAGTTACGAGGCTTTCTGCTGTGGCTGGGTCCATTTACATCAGGTGAAGAAAACAGTGTTGTACTGGCCATGCGTTTTAGCGTATTGGAATTACATTGCATTTAGAATGCACTTCTTGACCAAAATGGCAAAGTAATTAACTGCGAATGAACACTAGATTGTAACGAGATGTTCAATGTATACGAACGTTTCCAACATATTTTGATGTAGGCTAAAGCTGTGTATGTTTAGTTGTAATTTGATTTTAACCCAATGACACATACTGTACCAGGTTTTTTTGTTGGGGGATGCAAAGTGGACAAACCAGTTCTGGGTTAGCTAGGGTAGTTAAATGTGTGATTGCGAGATGTAAATGTCCGGGTTAGATTAAGCCATTAACAGCGTGAATGCAAAGTGACTTACATCGTAAACAATATAATTCCCAACACCGCTGTTTTGCGCTTGGTGTGAGCTTGTTCCTGTAAGGTCCCCTTTCTTTCGCCTTATGTTTTTGTATTGCTTTACTTTCTTCCTTTTCTTTCGCGTATTCGTAGATCCGTCTCGATCTGTTCCGCCGACAAAATAAATGCACCAAAAATGAAAGCGCTCTGAAATGTTTAGTCGCGCCTCTGTGAAGTTCTGAAGGCATTGCCCCTGGCAACAGATAGCGTATCCTTCCATCAGGGACGACCGGCTCAGACCCCTCCCATATCAACCCAAATCGGCACGTGACTCCTCATTCTCAATTAGCAGCGCATGTGCAGCTCAGTGAACCGGGTAGCTTCTTGAATATGGCGTTATTTCCCTGTCAAATGTCGAGCAGTGTTAATTTCGTTGACTAAATATTTTCGTCACGAATATATTTTTGCGGACAAAAACGAAACGAAAACTAAAAAAGAAGGAACTGATGGAGACTAAAACTATGACTAAATTGATTGACATTATCGTCAATGAATAAAGGACGAGACGAAAATAGACTGTGACGAAAATCAAATCAGCAGACAGGAGAGATGCGAGGAATGAACAAAAGAACCGGCAAAACGGAACAGACTGCATGAGAGAAGAGAACCAATCAGAGTCTGACTTATTGAGACGTGAAGCGAAGGTTTTCAGTTTTTAAATGAGCTCCGGGGATGACGGCATTCGAAGAGGTGATGTCTAAAAGAGCGACAAAATGTCCACAGCTCACTTCACGTTTGACGACGAACAAAGCAAAACAAAGCGTAAAGTACGCGGAGCGCTCATTCGTGGCAAGAACACAACCAATTTGAAAAGACATTTACAGACGAGCCACCCGGACATTTTCTCAAATGTAATTTCACAACGATGTTCTTTTGTTTATTGAGCTAAGCAAAACTGGAAGACTGCAGTGCGTAGATGTTGTAGCATTAAATATTACGAACTGAAAAGTACTGTAAAATAGCCCCTTCTTCAAATTAGATGAGAGCACAATACTAATACGTAATATTATGATACATACATTTGATTAATACTAATGTTTAGTATATTTTATAATGTTCTACTTGTTGACAATATCACAAATATTTTTTATATTAGTCATGTGAAACGTGAATGTTCACATCCTATCATTATACATACTAATCTAGCAATATTGTAGTATTTACAATATTGCTAGACAAATGAATACCTTATAAAATCTTGTTACTTTTTTTATCCACCCAACTTATTGAATATTTACTTTAAATGTATGCACTTATTGTTCAGCTAGTTATTGTTTACATTATCATGACAGTGTTTGTTGCTGCATAAAAGCTTTTGAATCGAAATAAAGACACAGTTGTGTTGAAATAAAGTTGAATTTGTGTTTTATATATTTTGGTTAAGTTTTTTTCCTATACCAGCTGTAAAAAATTGTCTAGTAAATCTGTTATTGATTTTAGTCTTATTTTAGTCGACTAAAATACCAAGCAATTTTAGTCGGCTAAAATAAGACTAAAATTAAAACAAATCAGATGACTAAAACTTGACTAAGACTAAAAAGAATTATAGTCAAAAGACTAAGACTAAAACTAAATTAAAATTTCGTTTCAAAATTAACACTGATGTCGAGAGCGCATAATTGTAGCGCGAAAGTACATTAATACGATGCGCGAGCGTGAATCTCTCTGCTCGTGCGCGGAATATAATGTGCGGAGCACGAATCTCTCTGTTCGCGTGCTGGAACTCGGAGCATGCTCTGATACACGTTGCTCTTGTAAGAATTTTCTCTGGGCTAGCTCAGGTTTTTCGGTACTCTTCTGTTCAATTTCTTTCTCTTTGCTCTTGGCATAAACGCTGTCAAAACGGCAACAACCAATCAGAAATAGGCTTCAACTACTGACCAATGAAAACGCGACATAGTACATGGAATCTTATTGGCTGATATTAAACCACACATGAAACATTACATTTACATTTATTCATTTAGCAGACGCTTTTATCCAAAGCGACTTACAAATGAGGACAGTGGAAGCAATCAAAAAGAGCAATGATATATAAGTGCTATAACAAGTCTCAGTTAGGTTAACACAGTAAACGAAGCATGAGCTTTTAACTAATATAATAAATAAAAAGAAAACAGATATAATAAAAAAACGAATAGAGCAAGCTGTGTTCGAGGTCTTTATATATATATTCTAATATATATTCTAATATATATATATATATATATATATATATATATATATATATATATATACATACATACATACACATATGTGTGTGTGTCTATATATATATATATATATATATATATATATATATATATATATATATATACAGATCCACATACATACATACATACATACACACACACACACACACACACACACACACACAATTGCATAATAAAATGAAAAGAAAATACAATACACAAAAAAAAATTTGAAAAGTAGTTAGATTTTTTTTTTTAAGAATAGAATTAGAATAGTGAGTGTTCACTCACAGAATGTAAGCTTCTACACTCTAAAAAACGCTGGGTTGTTTTTTCAACCCAACTGCTGGGTTGAGGCCGTTGGATAGGACTTTGGGATGTTTTAACCCAAGTTTGGGTTGAAAATACGTCTCTTTTTTTAACCCAGCGGGGCTGGGTTGAGGACGCGGACGTGAAGGAGAGCACGCACGTCACGTCAAAATCGTACGTCTCCAGTGCGAGCAGCCGCCATTTTCTCAGCGTGATAGAAGCGAGTGAAAGACTATGGTAAGTAAATATTCAAAATGTAAAGTTATCTTTTATCGTTTACCCGGTTGTATGAAAGGCGGAAACAAAGGAGCTTATTATATATATATATATATATAAAAACGGACGCAGTTTTCGCCTCATACACGGAGGTCTAAACTGCCTCATGTAACGTTACTGAACGGAAGATGTTTTTAATATAACGTCCGTGAATGTATTTTGTCATATTTAAAAAGGAAACGGCATTGTGTAGCAAAGACTAGCCTACTTATTTTGAGGCTGTTGAAGTGGTAACTGTTAAAAGTATGTTAATATACTTATTATTACATGTTATATTTCAGACTTGTCCAGCTCCTGTCTTCATTGTCCTCGCGCTGAGAGTTAAAGACACAGAAGCTGTTTGTGTGAGGAGTCACAGACCTGTGTGAGGATGAGGAGGAGGTGTTCTTCTGAAGAGAGGGACAGACGGTTTAAGGAGAGTAAACTTCAGAATAACATCAAGTTATCTTTATTTTTACTAAGACTAAAATAATGTTTATTTTCTTAGATGTTGAAATCCAGAGACAAGATAACTTCATTCTTTTGAGACTGGTGTAAGTTAAGTTATATATATATTTTTTTTTAGAAAATTAATGTTTCTGTTGTGTCCTGCCTGTTTACTTCACATTTTGATGCAACAACAGTGTATATGTATATGTGCATATTTTATTGAAACCATTGATGTCCCTCTTTGCAGAACTCAAACTAACTGGAGTTAAGGACACACAAGTCTGCTTGTGTGAGGAGGAGGTGGTTTTCTCAGCTTCTTCTGAAGAGAGGGAAAGATCATTTAAGGCAAGTAAACTTCATAATTTCATGTTATCAGTTGTTGTTGTTTTTTTTACTAAGAGTAAAATAATGTTTGTTTTTTTGTTTTTGTAGATGTTAAAAGCCAGAGACATGGGAGAGCATCATTCCTTTGAGATTTTATGTAAGTTATTTTTAGAAAATAAATGTTTCTGTTGTCTCCTGCCGGTTTATTTCACATTTTGATGCAACAACAGTGTGATTACGTGCTCATTTCATTAAGACCATTGATGTCTGTGTTTTTTATTGCAGATCTCAAACCAACTTTGGAGTTGTCTTGTCTGATTTGGAGAGTCATTATTCTTGGTCTTCGCTCTTAGAGGTAAAGTTCACACAAAAAATCATTTACTTGCCAAACCTATAAGACTTTTGTCTGTCTTTACAACATAAATTAATATATTTTTAATTTTCTCATAATATTTGTTAATCGATTTATAGTTTAGATAATCAGTATTTTCAAGCCTCATAAATACAGAGTTATTGTAGAAGTAATTCATTCTGATATTTATATATGAATAAATCTTAAATTATATGGTAGCAAACATATATGTTCAAAATAAAATACTGGTCTCCCAGACCAGCAATGGAGGACACAAATTAAGAGGATATGAAATATATTCATATGTTTTCCAAAAAATGAGCAGAGTTTGTATGAGTCTGGAAAAACATGGGGAGAGTAAATTATGACCATTTTAATTATTTGTTGAACTAACGGTTTGAAGAGCAGCCCTCCACGTACATGAACATTTGTGAGGTATGTGAATGTCATGACTGTTTTAATGTTTCAGTAAAGAAGCTTCTGAAAGCAATATTTATTCAAACAATATCACCTGCCCTCACACTAGTGCTGCCATTATAGACTTCTGGAGCGCTGTGGTGGACTGAGACATTAAACAACCGCACAAAGTGTTGAAACTTTAAAACCGATTATTTACCTATCCTTACGGATGTGAATACACCTCTACCTGAAAATCGATAGTTTAATTAAATGTTTAATTTTTTCATATTTGTTTCTCTTAGGCCACTGATGAAGAGCAGGCGGTGACTGGGATGAATGCTGGTCAGAGAGGAGAATCTTCTTTCCCCTAAACAGCGGTGGTTTTAAAGAAGGACGCTGCCCTGGATGATGTAGAAGATGTCAGATGCTGTGCTGATGGGCTTTCTTCATGATTACATCAGTTATGCTAAAGAGATCATGAAAATTGACCGTGATGCATGATCTGTATTCATGGACTATGAAACAAACTGTAAGTGTATAATTTGTAAAAAAAAAAAAAGAAAAAAAAAAGTTAAATGCTTTTTCTGTGTTGTTTAGTAGAAGAGTTTACACTCTGTCATTCATACACCTGCTCACATTCTTTCACACACACACACGCGTCTGTTAAATGTTATAATATCAGAGTTAATGTTGTGATTTATTTGTGTACTGTCATGCCAGAATAGTTGGTAAAGAACGTAACTAATTGTAAATTTATTCTATTAGTGTTTTCGTATATTTTTATACATTATATACAAATGAACAAAGTCCAATTTGATCTTAAGTTATATTCATCAAATGTTCAATGGT
Source organism: Carassius auratus (assembly GCF_003368295.1). Classification (NCBI taxonomy): domain Eukaryota; kingdom Metazoa; phylum Chordata; class Actinopteri; order Cypriniformes; family Cyprinidae; genus Carassius; species Carassius auratus. Next base: position 290,862 of record NW_020524791.1, on the reverse strand, counting down.
TTATGAACTGTAGCTGTTAATGCATTTTCTGCATTTCTTCCAACATGTTACTTTTTGACTTTTCTCTTGCTTTTAATAAATATTTTCCTTTTGATTATTATTATTTGTGTGTAAAAGTGTGTGTTTAAAATGAACAACATTTGTAGGTTTAATGCCTAGCTCAATTTGGGTTAATTTCAACGTAGAAATGCAGTGTTTCCCCAAATCCTTACACTCAATTGGTGGCGGCACTCTGGGAGTTCATTTTCTTCCAGCAGGAGGCGCTAAGAGCAGGAGAGGTAGGTTTCTCCGGTAACGGCTGCAGAGCACCCGCTCTGTTTTTTGAAACCCTGCAATGTAGTCATTTTAAACCATAAAAAAGGCAACCCAGCAGGCTGGGTTAAATATGATAACCAAACTGGTTGGGTTAAAATAACCCAGTGCTGGGTACGTCCCTTTTTGACCCAGTGCTGGGTTGTCAAAATAACCCAAATTGGGGTTTTAGAGTGTAGAGGGCACATAAGTCTGAAGTAACAAATTTAGGTAAATGGGTGCAGAGTCAGTGGTAGTTTTGTAGGCAAACATCAATGCCTTGAATTTTATGCGAGCAGCCATTGGTAGCCAGTGCAAATTGATAAACAGAGGCTTTTACCTGTATTCTTTTTGGCTCATTAAAAATTAATCTTGCTGCCGCGTTCTGGATTAATTGTAAAGGTTTGATAGAATTGGCTGGAAGACCTGCAGAGAGAGCATTGCAATAGTCCAGTCTGGACAGAACAAGAGCTTGAACAAGGAGTTGTGCAGCATGATCTGAAAGACAGGGCTTGATCTTCTTGATGTTGAATAAAGCAAATCTGCAGGACCAGACAGTTTTATGTGGTCTGAGAAAGTCGGCTGATCATCAATCATAACATGGAAGAAATTCAGTGACGTTCAATCAAGACGAGCCAAGATGGATCCTCCGAATTGACGATCTCAGGTAACCAGTTTTATTTGTTTTGATGTTAAATATGTCAAAATGTATCGTCTTGATTGAACTTCAGTGAACTTATTCCATGTGTTCCATGTGCGGTTCAATATCAACCATGTACGATGTCGCGTTTTGTCGATGTCAGTAGTTGAAGTCTATTTCTGATTGGTTTTTGCCGTTTTGACAGCGTTTATGCCAAGAGCAAAGAGAAAGAAATGAAAAGAAGAGTAGGCCTACTTGGCCATGCGCGAACCCACGGGACGCAGTCTAAGCACATACACGCTTACTTTAAGCGAAGAGAAGAGATTCGCAATTGCACTGAACACGTTTTAAGTGCAGGCATACTCTCTGAGCGAGCCCAGAGAAAATTCTTACAAGAGCAACGGGTATCTGAGAGTGCACGCCCAGTTCCCGCGCGCGAGCAGAGAGAGTCGCGCTCACACGTTATATTAATGTACTTTGTGCTACAATTATGCGCTCTCGACATTTGACAGGGAAATAACGCCATACTTGAACGGTTTCATCCGGTCAAAGAATTACTCAACCTCGAGCCGAGTATGAGATGTGACAGAGCATGCGATCTATGGAAAGCCTTTTTGACATTTATTCTTTAAGCTGTACTAGTATCTTTTTCCAAGTTACTAGTACGTATTTTTTAGATACTAGTATCTTTTCCATTAAGTACTAGTACTTATTCATTAGGTACTAGTGCTTATTCTTTCGGTACTAGTGCTTATTCTTTAGGCACTAGTGTCTTTTGTAAAGTTACTAGTACTTAATCATTAGATACTAGTGCTTAATCATGAGATACTAGTACTTATTCATTATATACTAGTGCTTATTTATTAGGTACTAGTACTTATTCATTAGATACTAGTACTTATTTATAAGGTACTAGTATTTATTAATTAGATACTAGTAATTATTGATTAAATACTAGTACTTATTTATTAGATACTAGTATTTATTTATTAGGCACTAGTACTTATCCATTAGATACTAGTACTTAATTCAATAGTGACTAGTAACTTTTATATTGTTACTAGTAACAAATTTAAATTTTTTGCTATTGACTTCTATGGGGATCTGTCATTGAGATATCAACTATTGAGTTTTGACTAGTATGTATTCCACTAGTGACTAGTACTTAATTTTTATGTACTAGTAGTTATTCATTAGGTACTAGTGTGTATTTTTTAGATACTAGTACTCATTCATTAGATACTATTACTTATTAAATAGACACTAGTACTTATTCATTAGATACTAGTACTTATTATTAGATACTAGTTCTTATCAATTAGATACTAGTACTTATTTTTTAGATACTAGTACTTATTAATTAGGTACTAGTGCTTATTTATTAAAAACTAGTTCTCATTCATTAGATACTAGTACCTATTAAATAAATACTAGTACTTATTTAATAGACACTAGTACACATTTATTAGATACTAGTACTTATTCTAAATGTTACTAGTATGATTTTTTATTTTACTAGTAATTTTTTTTGTTGAACTCTACTGTAGCCATTTGGACTAGTCATAACATAAGACGAGTGAAAAGGCAGATCTGACTAGTAAGATAAGAATAGTTACTAGTAGTGATTAAAAAAGGTACTAGTGTCTAAAGAATAAGAACTGGTACCTAATGAATAACTACTAGTATCTATTAAATAAGAACTAGTATCTAATGAATAAGTACCAGTATCTAAAACATAAGTACTAGTATCTAATGAATACTTACTAGTTATATTTAAATAGATACTAGATACAATTGCAATAATTACTAGTCAGAAATTAAAAGATGATATCAAAAACAGAATAACTCCGAGTCCCTGTTCGTTTGGAGATATCTTCAACCTCATTAAGAACTAGTAAGAATGTATTTGGAGATATCTTCATTTAAACAGATCATTACATAAACATGAGTACCTCTCCACCGTCCAATCAGAGTCCACATGGTAATACAACCCGCAGAATAAATTTGCATTAGGATTGCGTTTTAAACTTTATTCTCATAAAAATATGCGCGATGGTTTGAAGAGCAGAGATAAAAGCATATATTGTCACAGTAATTGTTTATTTTCATCAAGTTTCATCAGTAAAACGTCTATCTGAATGTTATTCAGCTACATCTACAGTGAAAGCTGAGTTTCCTGGAACTTCATCAGTGAGTCTCACTTGTAGAGTTTCTGCGCGAGGGCGCCCTCCGGCGACGAGTATGAATTAAAAATAAATTCATTGAGTACTCATTATTGCTTGCAAAATCCTAATTTGAGTAAAAATAGCTAAAATAATTAAGAACTTTGAGGTAAAAAAATTGCAATTCCTTATGTTCTACTATAGAAGTGTGCATTTTTTTGCAGCTATATTTATATTTAGTCTTGTATAGGCTTCTCAGTTTTGTATATTATAGTGAAATAGTGTTATTACAAAAGTAATGTTCCTTATTTTGTTTAGTGTTTTTATTTAGAAAATTAATAACCATAACCATTATTATATATATATATATATATATATATATATATATATATATATATATATATATATATATATTTACTAAAAAATAAAAAACATTGGGCAAAATTGTGCAGCCCTTCAAGTACAGCAAACCTGGTGTTTTATTATTATAATTTTTTATTAATACCTTTTGGCCTTCTTTTCAAATAAAGAAAATGTTTGTCTGAAAACCACAAGGTTTGGATTTTGTCACGCTGTCTAGTCTCTGTTTCACTGGGTGTCCACTAGTGGGCTCACTTCCCCTTAGGCACTTCACCGTAGGCACTAGAATTCCTCTAGTCTGGTCCTGTCTTCACAGTAATTGCACTCCACGAATCGTCACAGATTTTGGGTGCCCTGTACAGAATATTAATGTAAAAACATTCAGTGTCTGCAGCACCAGTGCTACAGTCATGCCCAAAAATATGGACAGCTTTGGTATATATGATGATAAAGAAGGCTGTGAAAATTAATCTGCATTGTTAATCCTTTTGATCTTTTATCAAAAAAATTCTAAAAATTCTAACCTTTCATTGAATAATAAGAATTTAAAATGGGGGGAAATATTATTATAAAAAAATATTTTTCTCTAATGCACATTGGCCAAAATTAAGGACACCCTTTTATTTAATTATTCTTTAAACCTCCATTTGCCAGTTTAACAGCTCTACATTTTCTACTATAATGCCTGATGAGATTAGAGAACACCTGACAAGAGATCAGAGACCATTCCTTCATCCAGAATCACTCCAGACCCTTCAGATTCCCAGCTTCTCCTCTTCAGTTCACTCCTCTCATTTTCTGTAGGGTTCAGGTCAGAGGACTGGAAAAGGCTATAGCAGAAGCTTGGTTTTGTGCTCAGTGACCCATTATTGTGTTGTTTTTTAGGTTTGTGTTTGATTGTGATCCAAACATGGTCATTATAAGATTTCTAACAGAGTCAGTCACTTTTTGGTTTTTTATCTGTTGGTATTTGATATAATCAAAGATGCCATGTATCTAATCAAGATGTCGGACCTCCAGCAGAAATATAGGCACACAACATCAAAAATAGAGCAGTATATTTCATTGTACATATGGTTTACTTTTTATCTCTGTGTTCACCAAACCCATCTTGAGTGTTTGCAGCTAAAAAGCTATTTTTTTAGTTTCATCTGACCATAGAAGCCAGTCCCATTTGAAGTTCCAGTCATGTCTGATAAATTAATATGTTTTAGTTTGTTTTTGGATGAGCTAGGATAATTTTTATTGTAACCATCCCAAACAACATGTGGTGATGTAGGTGCTGTTTGACAATTTTTTTAAAGGTTTTCTGAGCCCGAGACTCAACTATTTTCTGCAATAACAGCTGTGATCCCTGGAGAGTCTTTAGCCACTCAAACTGACCTCCTCACCATGCATTAGGATGATAAAGACACACATCCTCTTCCAGACAGTTTTGTAACATTTTCTGTTGATTGGAAATTCTTAATTATTGCCCTGATGTTGGAAATGGGAATTTTCACTGCTCTAGCTCATTTGTTAGTCACATCTTGCAGTCACTTTCTAATTTGTGAAGCTCAATCATCTTTTGCTGCACATCAGAAATGTATTCTTTGGTTTTTCTCATTGTGATGGATGATTAAGGGCATTTGGGCTTTGTTTTCCCTCTTCTTTATATTTATGTGAAACAGGAAGCAATGGCTGGATAATTTCATGTTCATAATCACTCTGGAGTGCTCAAAATTGTGAATATGACTGGGAATATACTTTAGAGTTATTTTACTCATAAGAATTTCTAAGGGTGTTCTTAATTGTGGCCAATGTGTATTGTAGAAAAAACATTTATATCATAATGATATTTCCCCCATTTTAAATTATTATTATCCAAAGAAAGGTTAGATTTTTGTGAATTTTTAAAATAAAAGATCAAAAAGATTAACAATGCAGAGTAATTTTCACAGGCTTCTTTGATCATGTTTACCAAGGGTGTCCATATTTTTGGGCAAGACTGTATATGAAAAAAAAAAAAAATTAACATACAGCTTGTGTATCATATTTATTGTTTTTACTGGAGGAAAAATAGGAAAATAACAGCTAATACAATTGGTGTCGTATCTCCATCCTGCCAGCAGAGGTCACTCAAAGACCATCAAACACATTAGGCTACTATATTTATGAAATTACAGTTAAAAACTGACAAAAATACGTTTTCAATGTGCTTGTGTAAAAAAATAATTGTTTCTTTTCTATTTGGTTTTCTAAAAAGAAGTACATCCATCTCCTTGTTTCTGTTTCCTGATTAATCTCTCTCCTATATGTTGTTGGCTCATTAATATTCAACATACAATTACCATACTGGGCAGAAATGCAAATTTAAAAAGTACTAGTATCTATTAAGTTCAGGATATCTCTGGTCTAAAAAGTCACTAGTAACTAAAAAATAAATACTAGTTCTATTTTTTGTTAACACGGGTAGTTTAATTAAATACTAGTCACTATTGGAATAAGTACTAGTATCTAATGATTAAGTACTAGTATCTAATGAATAAGTACTAGTAACTTTACAAAAGACACTAGTACCTAGAGAATAAGCACTAGTACCTAAAGAATTAGCACCAGTAGTTAACGAATAAGCACTAGTACCTAATGAATAAGTACTAGTACTTAATGGAAAAGATACTAGTGTCTAAAAAATAAGTACTAGTAACATGAAAAAAAGATACTAGTACAGCTTTTAGAATAAATGTTAAAAAGGCTTTCCATATGCGATCATATGAGTTTCATATGAGTCTGAACGAGATCTAGAGATCTTATCATTCGTGAATGAAGTGACTGACTAGTACACATGTCGGTCGTGGACGAGTTGAATGATTTAGTACATCTCGTTCGTGAATGAAATGACTAAACTGGCACACATGTCGCTTGTGAATGAGTTGAATGAACGGATATGTCGTTCGCGAACGAAATGAATGAAAGTAAACTGGGTTAGTCTGCCATTTAGCATCTCAATCTCGCAAAATGCAAAGCGCAGTTACAGGTACTGTGCACATACGCTTGTTTTCATATTTAGCATAGGCCTATAGAACTCCACGTTTAATCCCTGATTTGAATGATGAATATATCCCTGATTGATGCGAATATATAATATACAAACTGTCTGACCAAACACTTAAAATGCTAATTAGGCAAGAAAACATTGTGCTTTGTTCATCTAAACAACTTAATTAGACTTTATATATTTAATGCGATTATGCACACATTTTAATAAAGCCAGATCAGTTTTTGTAACAAGTGCAGGGGCAGACCTACCGGGGTGGCACCCTAAAAGAAAGCCTTGCCACCCCTGCTGCCACCCTAGCAGCAACGAATTAAAGGTTATGGCCAATTTGAAAATTTACTAGCGCGAATCTTTCGTGATCCCGCTCCGAACTCCCGAACTGATTCAAATGATTTGCGATCCCCAAATTGACTCAAATGATTCGCGAACCCGTTTTGAACTCCCGAACTGATTCAAATGATTCGCGATCCCACTCCGAACTCCCGAACTGACTCAAATGATTCGCGGTCCCCAAACTGACTCAAATGATTTGCGAACCCGTTTTGAACTCCCGAACTGATTCAAATGAATCGTGATCCCGCACCGAACTCCGGAACTGATTCAAATGATTTGCGATCCACAAACTGACTCAAATTATTCGCGCGAACCCGTTTTGAACTCCCGAACTGATTCAAATGATTTGCGATCCCCATAACTGACTCAAATGATTCGCGATCCCGCTCCGAACTTCCTGACTGACTCAATCTGCCTAGGGCACCATAACTCCCAGAGGGGGCACCATCTCAGTTGCTCCAAAAAAAATAGTTTCCTCCATTCTCCCATCCGCGCTCGCGACCGCTCGCACCTCATGTTTGCGGCTGAATGTTCATAATTGATGAATGAATCCAATCCAGCGAAGAGAAAAGAAAACTAAAAAAAAAAAAAAAAAAAGTTGGCTTGACGTTGGACGATTATCAAATTTAGGGACCGTCTCTAAAGTTACATGCGATATTGGTATACACTTTTCTAAGGTCAGTAGCATTTGAGGATAATGACTTATAGTCATAAAAACAACTGTAATTGTTCATGTAGGTGTCAGCTATAATGCACAATTGAATTAAATGTTTGATATTTATTAAAATAATCTGTAAATCATATGTAAATTATGCTACTCTTTCACATGGGCTCAAACGCAAATTTGAAGCTCAATAGCATTTGAGGAGAAAGACTTGCAGTCATAAAACAATTGTAATGTGTTCATTTAGGTGTCAGCTACAATGCACACCTTATACATTTTTAATATATATTAAAAATAAAACATAAATCATTTAGGTAAAAATGAGGCCCGTTTAGGGCCTCATTTTCAGGCACATTCCTGTGAATGTTTTTTTTTTCAGGATCCCTTACGAAAATTACCCATGGTTTTAACAATAACACCACAAGTCATTGTTCTTGTAGCAATGGAAACTGCAAATTAACCATGGTTTTGTTACTTCAAATAATTATTTACAAAGTATTAATATACTGTAATTTTTTTGTTGTTGTTGTTGTTGCTATAAAAACAAACCTAAGCCATCAATAGCCTTTAAAATGACTTAAATGCATTATATAAAAAAATAAAATAATGAGGCAATAATGATTGGTTAATAATAACACTGTTACAATACATAATGTAAGCACATACAAAATAAACAATTTATGTACGTTATTACAAATGCCATGTGATTGCTGCTGTTACACTTACAGAACGATCAAGTCACAATTGTGATTTGTAAATAATACAATTTATTCATTTAGTTTTTTATTTGATTAAAGTTCTTTTCTCACCCCTATAGTAGGTGTTTTTTTTTTTTTTTTTTTTCCACCATCATATTTGAGGAAGTGGGGCACAACAATACAATCCTGCTTATGGGCACACATTTGGCCAGCAGCGGCCCTGAAGGTGTTGTTATACACATCTCTGGGAATGTGTGCTCTACCACACATACACACACACACACACACACACACTGAAGCACGCATGGTGTTTTCAGCTCTTCACTATATTGATGCATGATGTATGCTACACATGTGCACGTCAGTGCGCTATGAGAGGATTTCAACATTTCATTTGATAAAGCTATCGTCATTCATTCGTATCGTATACACAGACTGACAGAAACGACAATGTCTTTATAACAACCTGTCAAAATAAAATTCCGGTATAACTTTGAAGAAATATAGTACTATTGCACAGTAGAGTATGCTATACTTCAAGTAGGCCCATTAGCTAATAATAATAGTTAATTAAAAAACACAGAAACTCTGTCTACAACCCACCAAAATAAAAGTTTGGTCTAACTCAAAGAAATTATGTAAGAAATTGCTTAGTAAAATATACTTAAAAGATATACTAAAACTTTATTTTAAAGGAATATCACACAAGTTTTCATAGAAGTTTTAATTTAAGCTTGCCAAAACAATAACACCATATTTTTCAAAAACAATTTCTAAAAGTTCATTTGTATTTGTGCCTATAATGTTTATTTATTATTATTGTCAGCTAATAAAAGCTATACTTCAGGAACCATGTTCATATAACATCTAAGGTTAAATGTAGCTCTTGACTGGTTGAGTTAGATGATGATTAACACTAAACAGCAGAAAATCAGTTGAGTCTCCACAGCTGGAAATGTCATTGGCTGTTAAAATCTTGTGTTTCTTATAATAAGTTGCCATATTGATAACACTGAACCTTTTATAATTATCTTAATTACATGTCGATGCATACTGTATGTATTAGTGAGTGTGGTGGTGCTTATGGGGTATGGTCACTTATTCCTTTCAAATGAAAGCCATTGATTGCATGAGATTAAGTTTGTAAATGATAGGCTGTGCCCTTTTGTAGTGTGTACATATACTATTTATCATCAAACTGTGATAACGGTGACTAAATTCAGTATATATACGTCTGCCATATGTTGCCACCCCTCAAAAATTCTTGCTCCCTTCTCGCCACCCCATCAATATTTTTCTAGATCCGCCCCTGAACAAGTGAATACGTTCGTTGACGATAATACACTCTTTTTTGACACCTGCTGGCATATTTTGTGTATTACGAAGAAATAATCACTGAACGAATCAGTGAACGATTCTGAACAAATCATTTGGGTGAACGAACTGAAAATGAACTAATCTCTTAAAAGAACCATAATTTCCATCACCACGAGTCCTCTCTCCCGTTAAACTGGAACAGCCAGCAGTGGAGAGACTGGAAGAGCCGAAAATATAAATAAGGGGAAATAAGCAGCGCTCAGAACAAGTAGCGAAAAAAATATATATAAAACATAGGCTTTTGTGGGTGGCTGTTTGTTTGCTGTTTGACCTATCAATTTGTGTCGATAAAGTATAATCATGCATATACAATTGTAGCTGTTATGTATCTTTGTAAGTCATTGGAAGTCATTTTTTGAGGAAGGACACCCCCCCTCCAAAAAAAAAAAAAAAATAAATAAATAAATAAAAGTGGGCTCCCCAAAGGACACGGTATAGTTCGAACACTGTACACGACCAAGTATGGTGACACAAAATAAAACATGGTGCTTTTCTAAGTGGGTTAAATTGATAACTATAATGTATGGCGGAATAGCACTTGGGATCACTACTATATTTGCTCTTGGGAGCACTTTGACTCAGCGCAGCAATATCACTCCTAAAAGGATATTTCTGTGGATATTACTGCGCCGAGTCAAAGTGCTCTCAAGTGCAAATATAGTAGTAATGCATTTTCTGTAGTAATCAGTGAGACCTCAGATAAAGTAGTAATCTCAGCATATGGCTCCACTGATAACAACTATGGCTATGGGTATTAATGTTCCTCTGGTTGACTCTGCATTTGGAAAATTGCAAGAAGGAAGTGAGTTATCCTATCATATGCCAGCAAAAAGAGTTCCAAAAACCTGTCCCCACACAGATGCTCCTTCTCCCCCACAGCTGCCACTTCAGGGTTACAGGCTGGGACCCTCTACCTGCTCTTTTGTCTGAACATTAGCAGCACCACATGATGTCGCTGAAAATAACATTAGAGAACGCACACAAAATTGCCAACAGCACAAAAGAGTTCCTGCATCGAGTGGCACCAACTGAGGCGGCCCCGCATCACCTCCTCCAAGTTCAGAGAGGTATGTCACACCAGGGCACAGAGCTCTGCTGAAAATCTTGCCAAGAGACTTCTGAGACCTAGCCATCAGACTGCCGACATGAGGGGGCTTGACATGGAACCTGCAGCAGTAGAGGAGTACTGCAGAGTAAGGGAGGTTAACCACTATCCCTGCGGCTTCCTTATCCACCCTGACGCACCCTGGAGTCATCACCTGATTGCATTGTTTGGCCTATTGAAATTAAATGCACCAATGTTGCAAGCTATGTTGACTGCCCATATATTAAGATCAGTGAGGGCACACACACATTAAGGAAATCTCATTCCTACTTTTGGCAAATCCAGGGCCAGATGTTGATTTCTGGTTTAGACTGGTGTGACTTTGTTGGTATCTGGTATCCAGATCCTCACAGACCCTAGCACAGTATACAGAAAGTTTTGGGCATTTCTGAAGGTATTGGTAAAATGCCCTCTTTCAAAAAAAAAAAACACACAAGAGGTCACCGATCGTGCGCAGAATGCTGTTTTTTTTTTTGGCGGGCCTTTTTAAATTCCATGATCAACTCAGATGGATAATGAAGGAGAAAACATACAACCAAAAAAAAAAAATGTTAAAAGTGCCATAATGTAACATTAGTACGTTACTTATGTTTTACTGTAAGTTTTACTACAAACCAAACATGGTTATTGACGTCCATGGTAATCACAAAGTAATAATGGGTTTGATAAGCCACTCACATTCAGACAGGTACAACAGTGCTCCTGTTCACACCTTTTACTCCTCAAATATCAAATCTATTTCCCTGTAGTGTGACAGTCCACTCTTCAGAAAAGTGATGGTTTGGGAGATAATCAGAAGATTCTGTAAGCCCTGAAGCAACAGTCCTTCAAACAAACATTATGTTCTTTCTGTGGAAATTCAGTTTAGGATAGAATTATGAATAGTTACATGGGTTTTCTTTAAAAGCAGTGGGCTTTGGAAAAGTATTGAGATTAATAAAATCTGAGGTTTAACTGCAGACTTGTCTTGTGTGATATAACTCATGATAGAGTGGATGTAAAGTCAGTAAACTTATTGAAGTGAAATAGGTATACCATAACTGAATAGTACATTGTGAACATGAAACGATCAGAACAGGTATCTGATGTCATAACTGTAACTTTTATAACTGTTCTGAAATCCCTGGAAAAAAAAGTGCTAGCCGAGCTGAACACGCAGCAAAATCGAACGCTTGAGTTCCGATAGGTCTGGGTAAAGGGAATTGATCCATTGCTTCAGTAGATGGCGGTAATGCTCTGAAAAAAAAAGTGGGAAGAAGAAGAAGACGACGACGAAGAAGACCAAAGCTGTGTCTGAAATCGCTCACTCATTCACTCATTAACTAATCCCTATATAGTGTATGGCAGTTGAGTTCACTATATCAGGAAGGAGTGAACAAATAAATAAGTGAACGGATTCGGATAAGTGACGTATAGCCTACACTGCGTGTGAGACTTGGAGCGGTTGCAAAAACATTGCCATAAGTACTTTTATATTACATGTACCTAATTTTAGAAAATAATACTAATAGCAATAATACTCAAAATTACTTTATATTGCAGTTATACGTACCTCCCTTATTAACGAAAAAATGTAAATTATCCACCAAATTATCATCATTTTTGTAGGTTAACAACGATGCCACCTTAGTAAATTAGTCAAATATTAAACTGAGTTATTGCCTACATATTTTTATAGAAATAATTTAGGAAAAACGTTAAAACAGAAATAAAGATGTAAACGTCATCTCTCATTCAAACGCTCGCTCCCGCTCTCGCTTCCATGGACATAAATAACTAGACGCCTCATTGGCCGCTCGACCGCACGTCAACGTCGCCGCCATATTGGAGCGGGCAACTCTCATAACTCTCACATCAGGACAGAAGATTCAAGATTCAAGATTTTTATTCGTCACATACAAAATTATATATAGCATATATAACCAGCAGTAAAATGTGAGTCAGGTCCGCTCCATGGACAGTGCAATTATTAAAGAAAACAACACAGATGAAAATATACATAAATAAAGCTATGTAAGAATGAAATAAAAGTAAACAATAAAAATATAGGAATAAAATATAAAAAATGTATATTGTAGAATTAAATACAGGGCGCAAAATAATGTGCATGAATGTAAACTGTAGTCTTAAATATTAAGATGTACAATGGGCATATATGCATTTTACTGTAGTCTTAAATATTAAGATACCCAGGAATGTACAAGAAGCAAATGTGCAAAACAGGTTGACACTGTCAGTGTGTCAATGTGAGGTAGTGAATAAAGTGAAAATGATAAAGTGAACATTAAGTGGAGGCATGAAGATGTTAAGAAGCTGGCTTAGAGTTTAGGAGCCTGATGGCCTGGGGGAAGAAACTCCTCCTGAGTCTCTCAGTTTTTGCCATCAGGCTACGGAAGCGCTTACCAGATGGCAGCAAAGTGAAAATATGATTACTGGGGTGGGTGGAGTCCTTGATGATTTTTGCAGCTCTACTTCTGCAGCGTTTGAGGTAGATGTCCTGCAGAGAGGGGAGAGCAGACCCTGAAATGCGCTCAGCTAAGCGCACAACTCTCTGCAGGGCTTTGCAGTCTTGACTGGAGCTGTTCCCATACCACACTGAGATACACTGAGTCAATACACTTTCTATAGCCCCAGAATAGAAAGTTTTCAGGATTGCTGGTGAGACCCTGAATTTCCTCAGCTGTCGCAGATGGTACAGTCTTTGCCTGGCTTTATTAACCTGTGTTTGAATGTGAGTAGTCCAAGTGAGGTCCTCCGAGATGTTTACACCAAGGTACTTGAAGCTGCTCACCCTCTCCACAGGTGTCCCGCTGATCATAAGAGGAATATAGGGCTGCTGCTGTCTCTTCCTGAAGTCCACAATCAGTTCTTTAGTTTTGCTCACATTCAGAGAGAGACAGTTGTCCTGGCACCATGATGTCAATTTCTCTACCTAATCCAAGTATGCGGTCTCATTATTGTTGTGAATGAGGCCCAGAACCACAGTGTCATCAGCAAATTTGATAATGGATGTGGAGCTGTGCGAAGACACACAGTCATGTGTTTAGAGAGAGTATAGCAGGGGACTCAGGACACAGCCCTGTGGGGCTCCTACGTTCAGGGTGATGGAGCTGGAGGTGAACTGGCCTAGTTTCACCACTTAAGGTCTGCCGGTGAGGAAATCAAGGATCCAGTTGCAGAGTGAAGAATTCAGTCCGAGGTCTATGAGTTTGGAAGCTAGCTTTATGGGGACTATAGTATTAAAAGCTGAGCTATAGTCAATAAATAGCAGCCTTACATAGTTCCTGTTATTGCTGTCAATGTGTGTGAGAGAAGAGTGCAGGATGTGAGAGATGGCATCATCTGTGGATCTGTTTGGGCGATAACAAACTGAAGAGGGTCCAAAGTATCTGGGATGGAGGAGAAAATTACTTTTTTAACCAGTCCCTCAAAGACCTTCATGACTATTGATGTGAGGGCAGCTGGACGATAGTCATTCAGACAAGAGGGTTTATTGTTCTTAGGCGCAGGGATGATGACCGATTTTTTGAATGAGGCAGGAACCACTGATGTAGCAAGAGACTCGTTAAAAATGGATGTAAACAAACCAGCGAGCTGATCAGCGCAGGACCGCAGAACACGACCAGAAATCCCATCAGGTCCAGCTGCTTTCCTGACATTCACTCTCTTTAGTGCCCTCCGAACCTCGTCCTCCGACACGGTGATCACATGATGATCGCTGCTCTGACTGCTGCTTCCTGACGCGCTGATCGGCAGACTCGCACTGCTTAGATTGCTTTCAAAGCGGCCGTAGAAAGTGTTTAGCTCGTCAGCCAGCGACGGATCTGCTCTCGCCTCTGCAGAGGATTTATTTCCAAAGTCACAGATGGTCCTTAGTCCTTGCCACATGCGTCGGGAGTCATTTAGCTGGAAATGTGACTCTATGCGTTCCCTGTATCTGTGTTTGGCAGCTCTTACTGCGCGCCGGAGAGCATAGCACGATGCTTTGTACTCGCTCATGTTTCCCGACAGAAGACATACTATGGAACGCGCACGGGGCCAATATACTATAAACGAAACGCGTGATTTTTGACCGCGTCAACACGCACAGTTTGAACGCGTTTTTTGGTCCGTGTAAACGCGAACGTTTTTTGTCATGTTATTTAAAGACACGATCGTTTGTATCGCCTTAACGCAACATTTTTGGTCGTGTATTTTTTGTTACGTGTTTCTACACGAACGTTTTCGTCGTGTAAACATGACATTTTTGAACGTGTAATATTTCTGAGTCTTATTTGATGCGCGACATACACATTTTTCTGTTTTAGTTAAACTGGTGATAATTTAGAGTCAATGATTAAATACATTCAATGACTGCATGAATTAACATTATATTCTTTTGTAACGTTAAAGGAATTTGTCCTGTAGGTAAAGTGAGTGGTCTCTGTGATCCAACGACCATATTTCCCCTCTGGCTAATACATTCGAGGTGTCTATTTGGACCACTGCAAATAGCCTACTTGTTGGCAGAACTAATTACAGGGTAGACTGGCCTAGTGTAATTAGTTCTGCCAACAAGTAGGCTATTTGCAGTGGTCCAAATAGACACCTCGAATGTATTAACCAGAGGGAAAATATGGTCGTTGGATCACATATATGTGGAAAAAGTCACCTCTTTATTCAGCGGTTTCTGTGGCGTAACGTGTAAAGGGAGACCGGGGTTCTATTCCCACTGACAGTGCTTTTTTTAAATAACTTTACAGTTATTAAACGCATTTGTTTTCAATAAAAATGATTTGACTTAAAATTCAATTTAATTCATAAAAGTTACATTTAGGGTAAGGTTAGGGGTGGCTCTAGGTCTTTAATATCTCAATATGTTGCCATGATTTTAATAGTTTTATAAATATAATGATTTACTGTCATTTATATTGCAGGATGTTTAATGCACAACAATTCTGATGAGCAAATAGTAATGTTATCTGTCACTATTTATAAGTAAAAAGCATCTAAATGTCTACTGAATCCACAACTGTTGCTATTTACACTTGGACTTGGACTGGCTGCCTCACAGTTTACGTGGTCCGCCTGCTGTTGTGATTCTGTAATGTTTATGTGTTGTATGATTGTGTCTGTGTTTAAATGTTGAATAAAGATTTGTAAATTGTCATAGGCTACTGATGCTTTGTTTTCTGCTTTTGTATTTGCCTTATTGTTATAATATAATTGTTAAATTTGTGATTGTTACAATATATTGTTGTTATTAGATTATTTTTATCTGACATATACAGTATACATACAGTATATGTGTATTATTTCCAGTCAAACTGACATCCCGACTTCAAGCAGCATTCCAGAGTCTCTCATACCAGATTGATGCTGGCCCACTCACAGATTACTCCAATCATTTTGAAAAAACAATAGCCACGGTATTTATTTAGCCTTTGCTAACTTTATTGTTCATTGTATTTATTAAAGTTGAATGATTTATGGCATTTATTGGCACTATTATGTATAATTATTGACACCCCACCGTGGACCTCACTAATTATCAAACCCTGGCTATGGCCGTATCCAGTGTTGAATGTTATATACATATGTTAACATATGTATACATATGTGTATATAGCCTATTACATCACTTATGTCTTATATAAGTTTTAACATGGATTTTTAGATAAATGTTTTCAACTATACAAATTTACAGATCTTTAATAAAAAGGGTTTCAACTTTTCATGCTTGTTCAATGAAACCATTATAATATGCACATATGTGGACAAGGCTGTGTATAATGGAACAATTGAAGTCGTGGTTATGGGGCATTAAAGAGACCCTTCTACTTACTCAGAAAGCAGATGAACAGCCCATAAACATCTTTCACCCTCATTAGCTTCAAAACTTTTAGCTTGCTTTGAAGAGAATATTAAAAACAAGAATAAATGTGTGGGGTTTATTATATATTTTTGCATGATATGGTGGTCAAAACTTTACAAACACCTTGCAGAATATAAAAAAAATGTTCACACAAATAAGTGTATTTTTGAAGATTTGTTTTAATTTAGTACTGCCATGAACAAATAATTTCACATAACTGCTCCTGTGTAATGGAATATTGTGGTCGACCAGAGAAACCCCTCACCAATGGAGCACTGTAAGCCTGGGGAAGTTAACAGAAGAATAAAATGAATTATAACACAAAACATTATATTAAAATTACAGTCAATCTGACTATTTAGAGCATACCTTGCGGTTGAGGCAATGTTTCCAGAATATCCATGAATTCAGACAGACTATTCAGGATACTATTGGCCGTTTCTGGACCAAGTAGTCGCACTCTAGACCATGTCACACTTCTGGCCATTGTCTGCATTCTGTAATTCATAAACATAACTAGTTGTAGTAAAACTTGCAATCTTTATGTTGGCTTGAGAGAGAGAGAAAGGGAGACAGAGACCACAACCAGGAAATAACCATGCAATAAAATGTATGTGTTTTAAACATGGTTTCTGAAGCTAAAGTGTTCTGTGACAGTATAAAATTACCATGCAGCAAGCAAATATACAGTAACGTTAATACAGTTTTTAAACGTGGCTTCGTGTCCCCAGTTTATGGTAACACAGAACTTTTAACATAATTTTGACATAAAAAACACTGTTGTTGTAAGGCATGGCATTTATCTTCTATTATTTCATTTAGCATTTCAAGTTACTAGAAGTCAGCCATCTTGTAAATGTAATATGTTTTGGACATACCTGGTTATGATGATATTCAAATCATACTCCGTGTTATAAGAGAATGCCAACTGAACGCAGTCTGTAAAAGTTCTTTGACAGTTTAATAAAAAAAAATCTAAGAGCCATCGTAGAGAGCAATCGACTTTTCCACGTTACCGGAGACAAAAAACCTGCATGAGTACAAACGGGATGAGATGCCACAGCATGACACAGCACCGACATCACAACCAACGTATATGCATCATTGACTCTAAAGTTTTACGCTTGCCTATGTACATGGCAACGTAAAATTACGATCTCATTCACGAACAAATGTTACGTGTGACGTTTGCATAGGTATTTGCTTACCTAACAGCACATCATCCCTCACGGAAAGAAATGTCGTCTGATGTTTATATATGTATACAGCAACGTGCCATCGCATCACAAATACAAATTAAATCCTAAATAGAGCAACGCTATTGGCTGTTGTGCGGTCTGACGCGACACCCGACCATTTACTTCGTATTTACGCGTACAAACTGTGCGTGTTAATGCGTCCAAATTTCACGCGTTGTATATAATAGGAATTGTCCCCAACGGCGTTCCATAATTGACCGGCGTTGTAAGCAGCAGTGCGTTTGTTTACTGCTGCACGGATTGATCTGTCCACCCATGGTTTCTGATTTGAGAATGTCCTTATAGTTATTGTATCTGTAGCTTGTTCGGCTAGCGTGTTTACGAAGCTTAACGCTACATCCGTGAACTCGCTGACGTCAGATGAACTTGCGCGAAACATGTCCCAGTCTACGTCATCAAGAGCCGCCTGTAACGTTGCTTCTGATTGGGCGGACCATCGCGTCACCACCCTCTGCACCGGGGGATCTTGAACGAGCCGTTGTTTATATTCCGGTGTGAGGAAAATGGCGGCATGGTCCGATTTGCCGAAAGCCGGTAGTGAGCGTGCTTTGTAGGCATTTTTAAACTGAGTGTAGCAATGATCCAGTGTATTCGGTTCTCTGGTTGGACAGGATACATGTTGATAAAAATTAGGCATTACTTGCCTGAGTTTGGCTTTGTTAAAGTCCCCAGCAATTATAATAGCAGCGTCAGGATGATTGTTGATGTTGCCGCTGAGCGCATCGTGAAGCTCAGACAAAGCCAAGCCAGTGTCTGCTTGTGGAGGGATGTAAACAACAGTTATGATGATCGATGAAAACTCCCGAGGCAGATAGAATGGGCGGCAAATAATGGATAAATGTTCCAGATGAGGCGAGCAGGAGCGCGACAGAGTGGAGATATTCCTGGGGTCACACCATTTCTTGTTAATCATGAAACAAACTCCTCCGCCTTTGGATTTGCTGGCCTCGGCTGTCCTGTCCATCCGTAAAACTGAGAAGTTTTCAGACAGCGTTACAGCAGCGTTCGGGACCAAGGGCGTGAGCCACGTTTCAGACAAACAAATGATGTTACAGTCCCTAATGTCCCGTTGGAAACTTATCCTGGCTTTAAGATCGTCCATCTTATTCTCCAGAGACTGGACATTGGCGAGCAAAATGCTCGGTAAAGGAGGGCTGTTTGCTCTTTTCCTCAGTCTGTTGCGAATCCCAGCACGGGTGGTTATTCAGGTGGCCATTGTTCATCTCGGTGTTCCGGAGAATCTCAGATGGCCACGATGGGTTGGAGGATAAAGTGTCCTGAAACAGGTCAGTGAAGCGGTGTCCAATGTCCAAAAGTGTTTCCTTTTCGTATATGATCAGTGCAGAGGTAATGTGTGTAAAAAGAGAAAGCAAAAGTAAATAAAAATAATCTAAGCGGAGCGACCTGGACGGCGACCGGACACGGCGGCGCAATCTTGGCGCCAGAAGAAAACGTACCTGACTCATCGACAGATTTGATACCTACAAACCGTCTCACAATAATAAAAAAAAAAAAAACAGATCTCGGGGTGTTATCTTTCATAGGTAAGACTCAACCGTTATTTCTCGATGTTTTTTGGTCATTTTTAACATTATGTTGACAGTTTACCAAGTGTCCGACTATTTATAATAGCGATATCTGCTAACGTAGTTAGCAGTGAAAGCTGAGACTTTATAAGAATTCAAAGTTTACATGAATTCTTATTTACTTTTATATCATAAACTAAATGGTGTTATGAGCAGAATATGTACAATGAGCACTTTGACTCTCTAGAGCATCACTAACGTTACTTATTTACAAAGATTAAGTGGTAACACTTTAGAATCATGGTCCATTAATGTTAGTTAATCCATTAATTAACATGAACAAACAATGAACAGTACATTTATTACTGTATTTATTCATCTTTGTTAATGTTAATGAAAATACAGTTATTCATTGTTAGTTCAAGCTAATGCACACTGCATTAACTAATATTAACAAGCACAACTTTTGATTTAAATAATGCATTAGTAAATGTGGAAATTAACATCAACTAAGATTAATAAATGCTGTAGAAGTATTGTTCTTGCTTAGATCATGTTAACTAAAGTAGTTAACTAACATTAACTAATGGAACATTATTCTAAAGTGTTACCGATTAAGTTTATCATCACTTAATTTTAAGGATTTCATAGCTTTTCATAAAACTGTGAACTGATTCTATGTATTTTATTATTATTTTCTCTTCCCTTTTAGCCAGTTGCAAACAGGACAAGGAAAGCTGTTCTCTGCATTTCCAAGAGACAAGACTGTACCTCCCTAGACTAATGTTGTGTTTGTACTAAACCCAGAGCAGCCCTGAATGAATCGACAGATAGACCCTGCTCATATCCCCCCCCCCCCACCCCCACCCTCTGTTTCTCTCTGTAAATATAATTTTTACAACAATATAATTTAATATATATAATATAATTACCTTATTAAATGTTTCTGTAGTTTTTGTCAAATATTTGGAGGTGGATGTTCACACTGGTGGTGTTTGAGGAGATTCATCCTTCTATGTAAAGTGCTTTGAGTGCCCAGAAAAGCGCTATATAAAATGTAAGGAATTATTAGTTATTAATAATTAAATAAAACCAGTTTCCTCAGTCAATCACAATACTGTAGACTGCATTTAAAAAGCTTTGCACAGGCTGTTTAATGCTGATAATGTACTGCGTGTGTCTTTACACAAAAACTACATGATGTAAATAGCCTAGAAATGAAAAACACAAACTCCTAGTGAGTCCAGCTGCAATATCATGATAAACTCATTGTGATTTTTTTATAATGATTATTAATTTTGATTAATATAAAGTTTTTTGAGGGGAGCGTCTCATATTCTGGTCTGTGATAAACAAAACTATACTTTGAGATTTTGTTGTACAAGGTAAACCTTACACACTCACACCCAAATGTTTTTATGTATTAACAAAAACAAACCACTGTTTTAAAATGTTTGTTTTCTGCATGAGTGTGTGTAATGTGCATTATAGAACAAAATGTCAAGCATCGTCAAGTCTTTTACATTATTTGACTCATTTATTGAATAAAATGGTAAATCTTGAGGGAAGCAGTAAATAATTAATTTTTATTAGTCAGGTTTTGTGTTCACAACTAAACCACTCTATTCACAGAGAAAGACAGAACTGAAAGCTGAAATAAAATGTGTTTGAGGATTTTTTATTATATATATATATATATATATATATATATATATATATATATATATATATATATATATATATATGTGTGTGTGTGTGTGTGTGTGTGTGTGTGTGTGTGTGTGTGTGTGTGTGTGTGTGTGTGTGTGTGTGTGTGCGCGCGCGTGTGTGTGTGTGTGTACACACACACACATGTATATTATACTTAAGGAGCTCATTAAACACAATTTGGAACTCATGTCCACAATTTTTTGTGTTCTGTCATGTGTCTTAATATGTTTAATAATTTATTTCACAATAATTTATTTTACTCTATAATTAACTATTAATTTATTCTTCATTTGGTCTATTTTGTATGATTCCACCCTTGATATTACATATTCTTCTTGCTATTATTAATCTATTGTTGTTCTGTTATTTATTATGGTATTATTCATATTATACATATAATTTGTGCTATTATATCACGTATGTTATTGTACTCGCTTTTCATATTATTCACTTTACTTCAAGTTGTACTACATATACTTTTTAATATAACATCACTTTTACTATATTTTTACTGTGCACTGTATCAGTGCATAATATTTTCATTTTCACTTGATCCATGAAGGCTCATCAGTTAGATGTGTTATTTGTTGTGGAGTTTATCTGTAGACTATGGAGTGCTATCAAATGAAAAGCAGACTACAAGTGTGACACTTTTTGATTTGTATGTACATGTTTTAATCAATTTTCTCAGTAATAGCAAATTATTCGTGTTTAAAGATGTATTTAAATTTTTCCCCCAGTATTTCAAAGGGAATGAGCTGTGTTTTGACCTGAGACACGAAAGAAAAAAAAATGTTGGGATTGAACACAGAGAAAGCAATAAAACAAAACAACTACATTTAATTGAATGTACATTCAAATTACAAGCATAAGTCACAGATATACTAAATTAACATTAGAATTGTAAACCGAAAATAATCAACGAAATCAACAAGTGAGAAATGTGAGCTTTCACAATTCCTTACGAAAATTAATAATAATTTTCCAAACCTAACTAAATAACTGGAGGCAAAGTTTTTTTTTTTTTTTTAACTGCACGTAGATCACAAACCTGATATCGGTTGATAAATGTGAGCGTTATCGTGTTTTTATTCAGAAAAAAAAAAAAAAAAACGCAGCTCCCCGTTTACTTCCATGTATTTTTAAGGCAGTCTTGCTCTCACTAATATGGCGGACGCGTTGACTTATCGCAGCCTTTTACTGTCTATGATCGCAGCAACGGCTCAGAGCGGCCAATGATCGTCTAGTTATTTATAAGTCTATGCTCGCTTCCAGCTCTACGCTACTCCGCATTGGATTGTGGGAAATAGTGTTTCAGTGATTGTACATCGGTTGTACACTCGAAATCAGAATGAATTTTGGGTAAAAGTAGTGGACAAATGTAGGGAATTTAGAGCTTAAGATGGAAGCAGCTGATGGTAAATTACTGGATTAGTTTGAGGGGACAAATAGATAGCCACCCAACAAAAAGAGTGTTGCAAGACAATTGGGAAAGGGGAACAAATTTAGTTTTGGTTGGACAGGAGATGATGCTGCACGTGATCTGGGAGTATATGGAAAGGAGTTTTGTAAAACTGTGGTATGGCCCAGTATCCCTATGTGGAAGTATGATACTCCAAAAGTGGATTTGGAGGTATTACAGTCCAAAATAGTAAATCATCAAGTTGATTTGGTGAGTGAATTTTATAGACATGTGAACCAAAAATACGTAAATTTTAAGCACGTTTTTACAGATGGATCTAAAGACCCAATAACAGGCGTTACAGGTGCTGCAATTGTAATTCCAAGCCAGAAGAGTGAGATGAGCAAAAGAACATCAGATCACTTAAGTGTATATGCTGTTGAGATGTTTGCCATTTTGATGGCATTAGAATGGATAGAATACACGAAGTCAAACAGAACTGTAATTTGCAGCGACTCTGTCCCTGTATTGCAGAGCCTCAAGACCGGTATGGCAAAGAATCATCAGGAGATTTTTTATGATATTATGTCTGCCTATTTAAGAATTAAAAATAAGGGAGATGATGTTATATTTATGTGGGTACCAGCACATATGGGTATTGTAGGAAATGAAAAGGTAGACAAAATAGCTAAGAAAGCACTTCAAAAAGAGTATAGAAGCAGTTATCAGCCTTTCAAGATCAGAAGGAAAGAGTATAGTGTGGGAAAAAGTTATTAAAGAATGGCAACAAAGGTGGGATCAAGAACAAAAAGGAAGACATTTATACTCAATTAAAAAAAAAAAAAAAAGAGTTGGTACTGTGGAAAGTAAGGTAGGAAACAGAAGAGAAGAGACTATTGTAACCAGATTAAGAATAGGGCATAATAAATTAAATAGCACTCTTCATATAATGGGGAAACATCCTACTGGGTTTTGTGATCAGTGCCAAATACCAGAGACTGTACATGTGCTTATTAATTGTTCAAAATATGGATTACAGAGGGTAGATATGATAAAAGACATGGGAAAAAATAGGACTAACAGGACATGGAGTAACGAGTATAATGGACTGCAGTAGGAGTGAAATACTTGATTCGTTTTCTGACTAAAACAGGACTACTTGCAAGAATATGATGACTAAAGTATATGGGAAATAACTAGAACCAGAAGATGGCAGTAATGCAACGTCAAGGATGCAAGCTGCCGTTAAAACCCAAAGAAGAAGAAGAAGAAGAAGATAGTGCACTGTATAGTGGATAGGGAGCGGTTTCGGACACGGTAAGACGGAAGGTGGTTTACTTTGCTGGCGTTCAACTTCCTACTTTTTAACATGACGTTATTTGTTAAACTTAAAACACGTAAGTCCCTCTTCATATATATATATATATCCATCTTGTATGTCTGTGTCCTATATGCAATCTGTTTATTACTAAATGTCTAAAACTGAACTAACCAAAAACGTATAATGTTAGTCAGTTTGCTAATGATGCTAAACTGTTAGCCAATAGCCAATGAGTCAGCAAATTGTCATGTTTTATCAGTAGGACTGTTTATATAATTATTGTTTTAGAAATTGGTTTATAATTACGGCCAGTGAGACCATTAGCGTTAGTTGGAGACAAAAAAAAAAAATTGTGTCTATTTAAGCTTTCAATTTACTTTCTGAAAGTTTCAGTGAACTTTCATCTGAGGTTTAACAGGAATTCATTTATTTAAAGTTTATTTTATTATTTAATAAACAACCAGATGTTTGCTTTTGTATATTTGGCATTACAAAAGTACTTATACGCATAATATTCAGTAAAGAAAATGTGTTCTACTGCTGTAATTAAAACTATATTGAATCTGAAGAGACTGCTGTAAAAGCTTAAAAGTTTCCTTATAAATACTTGTTATTTTTATTTGGGGTTGTTTTTTTCCCCCAAATACATAGTTCTGTTGTTTTCCATATATAAAAATACTGGCTGATTGCTGACAATCAGGGTCAGTCACAGTTATGCTTGGTCATTATAATGATGTGCATATATCAGGATTTTATTATATTATTTTGATATTCAAAAATGTCATGCATTTGGTGCATTTTAACTTTGCAAATTGTTTACGCAAACAGGAAATGTAAATAATAAAAAGCATTTATGTAAAAAGTACCAAGCTACCATATATTCAGATATTTTGTGTTTCACATCAGGTGGACTAATCGTGGTTTTTATGGTGATGACGATATGTAGATTTTCAAGTGAGTACTAGAATTCTACAATGTTTTTAATGTCAGGAGGATTTTATTAAAAAAACATTAATATAGAATTTTTAATATCCCCAGGTTCTCCTCCTCTACAGAAGAGGTCCAGCAATTGCCGGTGTTCTCTGTCTTGTGCTGAATTACCTGAGATTTCAAAAAACGACCGCATTGAAGTTCATGTGCAAGATCAATCAAGAGTAATTTATAATAAAGAACAAGAAGTCTCTAGTTTATTTAATGAAGGACATTGTTCTGTGGTCGTGCCAGAATGTTTACAAGAGGACAAAAAGTTCGAACTTAGAATATATGGTCAGAGGAAACAGCCAATCTATGAAAAAATGGATTTAAAGCCTGGTAAGGTCATATTTGATCTAAGGAATGTTTTAAAGAATTGGTTCACTCAATTTAACTTGATCATTTATCCCCATTCCATTCCAATAAAGTCTTTTTTATTTCTTTTGAGACCGAAAAGGAAAATCAGGATGTGCTTAAACAGCTTTTCTATAAAGTAAAAGCAGATGCATGTTTTTTTTTTAAATACCAGTATGGGAAAAATATCATAAAATAGTCCATGTAACAAGTGAGATGAATTTTCATTTGCCTGAAGTCATATGACAGCTCTGTGTGAAGAAGAGAAAGTCAACACTGACTGACAATCTTGCTCTCTGCTGTTGCTTTCACACTCCTGGTCACATTTTTTAAACTGTCACATGACATGAGAACCAGTAATTTGAATAGCCTGACTGGGATTAAATATTTTTTGGAATTAGATTTTTTGGGGGTGAACTATTCCTTTAAGGTAATTTAAAAGTTAATTAAATTATCCTACTGAATAAATAATTGTTACTCTCAAATTTTCCACAGTGTGTAAAACAGAGGAACCACCAGAAAAGAACAGTAAGTAATTTAAGAAGGACCAATTCTTGAGCTAAATACACAAAATAATAATAGTAAATTAAAAAAATTCTCACATTGAAAAATAAACAGATATTTGGAGTAATTCGTGCAAAGATGATTTTTGATGTTGCTGATTTTTGAGTAAATTATTTTACTAATTTATTTCAGTCATCACTACTAGTGCTAAAGTAAAGGGCATCATTCAAATGATTCCTGAAATTATATGCATTAAGGAAAGGTTTACTGCTATAAGACTTAATGACCTTGTCTTTGTGCTTGATTACGAGAGCATGCATTTAAAATATTTTCAGACAAGCTGACAGACGGAGAGGATAAACCTGATCCCGTCCCGTCAGAGATCAAAGGTGAGAGCAGAAATCATGTGTGTCTCCCTCTCTCACATCTTTGACAAGGTAAACAGAGAAAATAACACATCAACATGCATTTGGCTTGCATCCCGGTGTATTTTAGGTGAAGCATCCATTTGAAAAAAAAAAAATTGCGTCATATCACGTCCCGGTGTATACAGTGATGCAACAATGCATGCTGAAATTGTTGCGTGGCTACATAAAAGTTTAAGCATATGTGATGCATTGCCGCAATTGGTCTGACTGGTGCGTGAGAAAAACGAGGGTGCATGGGGGGTTCTTTTTTTTTAGGCTATACTCTCTTGCAACTGAACATATGTTTACTACTTAAAAACCATCAAAGCTAAACATCATATCTAGTCAAACTGCATCATGACATCGCTACAAATACAGTATAGGATTAAAATCAGCAAACATCAATGTAAAGGTTTAGGCTACGTTACCTTGTTTCAGGGACGCTTGGTGAAACAGGAAGTAGTGGATGTTTTCGGTTCAGATGCTGAATCACTGAAGTCGTACTGCTGTGGAATGCCAAGTCTACTTGGCAGTAGACACATTGCACATTGTGCTCTTCTTTAAGAATGTAATGATACCAAACTTTAGACATTCTCTGCCGTTTATGGACATCTTTACTCTTCGCATCAACTAAATTCAAAATGTATCACGCGCTATGGTGTGCTTCCTGAACATAGAATCCGTTTCAGCCCTATGTCACTATGCTGAATAAACAGCTTTTTAGAAGACAGGCTAGCGATTCATTAAATGAGCCAGTCTTCAACAGATTTTACACTAAACAATACTTTTTTGGATTGAACTATTTAGCGTTTACCACAAAAAAAAATGCTGTTTTATAAGAGAAGTCACTAACGTTTTGTGACAGGTGGGATTCAGCTCAGCACTTCTCATTCAGTCATGAGTGTCATACAACTCTGACTGAAATTTAATGACATCAAGGCTGTAATGTGATTGGTTATGAAAGGACAAGTGATCCAAGTTAGCGTTATGCTTTCTCCAGTACTAATACAGACCCTCTAATCTCACTATAGTAAGATTATCTCTGGTTATAGTTGCGCCGCCTCTACTAGGCCTACTGCTAAAAAACTTTTTCGTTCCGCGTTGCCCCATCAAGCTCTCACTGGATCCACTCCACAATCAACAGCGATCAACAGAATGTCTGTACTTCCTCAACAGACCACGAAACAGCCACGTTTTGGTTGTTAATAAAAGGTGTGCTCGTTCAAAACCATTGTGTTCGATCCTTCACTGGCTGTGCTGATCTAAATCTAGCGTTTCTGCGATGTCTGTGTAAATTCAGTGATGCAGGTAGTGATGATTCTCTCCGGCCAATCTGTGATCAGGAGAGCTTACACGTCACGTTTTGGTAACAAGATGCAGAAAATATAAGGACATCAACTTCGTGAGACCTTTAAGACAGGACGTCAGGATTTTTTGAGATTTTGCATTTCCTTTTGTTAATTGGCATATATATTTTGTGTGTCATCAGTGTAACAATAAAATGATATCCCATGTTTTGCAAAGGATATCACATAAAGGAATCATATGTAAAGAGAATTAGATTAGAGCTAAAATGGATCCATGCAGAACTCCGCAAGCAAGATGCGTTGTGGAAGAAGTGAAATGATCAAAGTTAACCGAAAAAGAATGGTTAGTCAAATAAGACGTACACCATTTTACATAATTTCCCTGCAGACTGATACGGTGTTCTTAACGGGAAATAAGAATACAGTGACTAATAGTATCAAACGCTGCTGATAGATCGAGAAGTAGAAGAACCACAGAATCGCCCGAGTCGATCGACAGATAGATATCATTTAAAACTTAGAGCGGTTTCGGTGCTGTGCTGGATTCTAAAGCCTAAATACAGTGTTTATTAATTCAGTATCAATAAGCAATAATAAGGCTAGAGTACAAGTAACTTACAAGTATTAAGCAACTGCAGTTTTTACATGTAGATATCAAGGAGAACAGCACCCATATTCACAGGACATGTGTTTGCAGTCAAATCAAGTGAATATATGCATATATAAGCTGAAATGTGATGCAGTAATTCATGCAAAAATGTTTTTTTCCCCTACCTGTGTTTATTTCAGTCTCCAGTGGAGCTGAGAGGATCTCCTTCAACACGTTCCTAAACCTGCTGATCATGGTCTTTTTTTTTTTCCTTTTTCCTGCCAAAGAATTGGTGCCTTTTTTTGACATCGAACGCACTACTCTACACTGGAATGAAATTATTGTTTTAGACCAGACCAAGAGATGACTCACTACAAAAAAAAAAAAAAAAAAAAAAAAAAAAAGCACTTTTCTCAGACTTTTTGGAAATTTGTTCTTATACAGTCTACTGGAAGCTCTTGCAAACTCGCACTTTTGGTTCATCATTTAGACGAACCATGTCACTTAATTTAAAATGTGTTCTGGATAAAGATGATGCCAAATAATTTGCTGCTGATAATCTTAATGTAACTGTCCTGAATTGTGTGTTGGTTAACCAATGTTTTTATTTAAAAGTCAGTTTTGGCAGCTCGATCACGGCAGCTCTAGATGCAAGTGCCATTCTGTTTTGAGGTTTACAAACAAACTGAACTTTAAGGACCAAACAATCGAATCTACTGTGAAAACATTTGAATGTTTTTATTCCAAATTATGTTTTTTTTTTCTATGTGCTCATTCATGTTGCACTAAATTAATGGAGTACAATATGTGAGCACAGTGGCCTTGAGATTTTGTATTTCTTGTCTTTCTTAAACTATGCATCAGATCATTGTACTGTAAACAACTTCTGATCTGTGATGAAAACCCTATTGATGTGATGAATGTTAAAAGTACTATGGTACTGTACTACTAGATCCTCATTTGTCATTAAATTTGATCAATTGTTTTGCATTGCCATAAATGCTTAATATTTGACTACAACACACATAAAACAAATCCAGCAATTTGTGTATTTTCCTTATGTGACCAGGGGCGTAGCACCAAATTTTGGGCCCTGGGTACAAACCATCTTGCTGGGCCCCCTTACCAAATACCATAGTGATACCAATGGGAGGGATATTTTGAAGAAAGTCGGTAACCAAACGACTGATGGACCCCATTGACTTCCATAGTAGGAAAAAAAATACTATGGAAGTCAATGAGGACCAGCAACTGTTTAATTGCCAACCTTCTTTAAATTATCTTCTTTTGTGTTTAGCAGGAGAAAGGAAACCATACAGGTTTGGAACAACTTGAGGGAGAGTAAATGATGACAGAATTTTCATTTTTGGGTGAACTGCCCCTTTAAAGTTTAAATGTGTACAATAACAATGTACCCATTTTGCTTATTTCCTCTTAACACTTAATTACTAATTACTAAGTGTTAAAACAGGCAATTCCGCTAAAAGCTCACCTTGTCTCACTGTCACATCCACCTCACTGTCACTGCTTTCACCTGGCCATGATGAGGGGCCTGCTGCTGCAGGGTCTGAAACTGAAATATATGGCTTCAAATGGTTGCTAAAATATCCTTTATTGTCATAATACCTTTTTTAAAGTGTAGGCTAAGTACAAGTTAATTGCTGATTATTTGTCTGTTTAAAATAAATGCAGACTATAGAATCACAGGGTACACCACCGAACTAGAAATTCAGTCTTTACGTTTAAAAATAAGTAATTTTCAATCATTAAGATGTGCATTAAACTGATAACAATCCTGAGCGTGCGCGAGCTAATTTGCATAACAATGCGGTAAAATAGGCGCTAACGATCTGTGTTTTCGCGGGTGTTAGATTTTGACAATGGAGGGAAATATACAGTGTTTTCATGTAAACTTCTGACTCTGGGGAGAACTCCTCCAAGAGTAACGTTAGATATTTATGTTAAAACAATGTCAATGCTCGATTATGCATTTGGAGCTCACCTTTCTTTTCAAAAAACTGAGTGAGCAACTGCTTGCCCTCATTTGCCTTTCTCTCTTTAATCTTCGTTTCTTTTCGTTTTTGAGCCCCTGATTTTCCTTTCTTAAGGAAAGACATGACTCTTCCCCTGTCTTCTTAGTTCATATCACGGCTAACTCCAGCTCCTGTCTTATTTTACTGTCTATGCTCCTGTCTCATTAACTGATTCACCGCTGGTCCGCAGCTGAAGCACCTGAACTGCGGGTCGTACCATTTACATTGATTCGAGAGGGGTGGTGGGGCCCTGCACAGAATGAAAATGACTTTGTTACACCAAACCAGTGCCTAACTACAAGTTTAGTTTTGCACAGGAACTTTTTCATTTGTACATAAATGCTATACAAATGTTAGTGCATGTATATGTATATATAGAAAACTGACTTTTAAGGCCCCCCCCCCTTCCTCGGGCCCTGGGTACTCGGTACCCTTTACCCCCCCAGTCCGACGCCCCTGTATGTGACTGCACATAAAAGTCTGAAGCATAAGTGATCAAAAGCAGTGATTGGAAATGAGCGACACCTGCTCACACTCACCGGTCTTGAGTCCCACGGAAGAGATCGGAAGGAGTGTAATGGAGTAAAAACGTAATCATCACGGGAAGGAGGAGGCGGGAACCGGCGGACATTCAAATGAAAACTTTCATTATAAAAATAAACACAAAACAGCGCAACAGACCCTCGCTGACGACTGTCGCGCACAAACCAAACACAATATAAACCCAGGCCTGGTCCCCTCTCGTCCTTCACAGTCGTCGCTCCTCTTTTGTATCCTTCTGATCTCCTCCGTGGTTCTCGAGACTGGTGAGTGTTGCAGGTGTGGCTCATTTCCAATCACTCCACCGGCCTCACTCCGTTCCCACGGCTCTCGGCCCCGCCCCACTCGTCACATTGACATTTAAAGGCATTAGAGAAAAATAAAGTTTATTATTAATATTATTATTATTATTATTATTATTTAATCATTTAACCTTATAAGGTGCCAAAAATAACTTATTTCTGTACTCATGCTCTGTGTGAGAAGCAGCTTTTGTTATTTCTGAGATGGTGAGGTGTTCCATGTTTCAGGAGGTAGGGGCTTTGTGTGGGGTTTCAGAGGAGGATGGGGTGATTTGAGTTCAGGGCTCTAACAGCTTGGGGGAAAAGCTGTTGAGCAGTCTGACGGAGCAGGCTCTGATGCTCTGGAACCATCTTTCTCAAGTCCATCACAACCTCATTTGTCTTCTCCACATTGAGGGACAGGTTGTTAGTGCAACACCAATCAGCCAGTTGTGCTACTTCCTCTCTTTAGTGCGTTTCTTCGTTGTTGCTGATGAGACCTAACACCGTAGTGTCATACGCAAACTTCATGATGTGGTTGGTTGGCAGTGTAGTCGTGGGTCAGCAGTGTGAAGAGTAGCGGGCTGAGTACACAGCATTGTGGGGCACCTGTGCTCAGTGTGGTAGTGCTTGAGGTGTTGCGGCCGACACGGACTGCTCTGGTCCCCTCCCTGCTTACCGTGGTGATGAGATGCATAGCAGATTGTCATCACTCAATGGCTGGATGTCTAAGTGGTGCCAACAGAATAACATGGGTTTCATAGACAAGCTTTTGGGGCAGACCTGGCCTGATAAAAATAGATGGTCTTCATCCCTCCTGGGGTGGTGCATTCTTCTCTCTAGAAATATGGCTTATACTTGACTAACTGGGGCCCAGGTCAGGAAGCAGACAGACTGGCTAAACCGACCGTCTGCTAGCTGCCTCCCGTCACAGAGGTCAGATAATTCTCAGCACATAGAGACTCTTTCACCTAGATATCACACTATAGAGACAGTGTCTGTTCCCCGAACTAGAAAATACAAAAAAAAAACCAAACCAAGTTAAGAGTAACAATTTAATTGAGGTTCAACAAATAAAAAACAGATGCAATACGGATAAACAAATTATAAAGCTTGGCTTATTGAATATCAGATCCATTTCTACGAAAACATTTTTTGTAAATGATATGATCACTGATTATAACCTAGATCATAACCCTGATCTGCTTGACAGAAACCTGGCTGAAACCTGATGATTTCATTACATTATTTTAAATGAGTCCACCCCCCAAGATTACTGTTATAAACACGAGCCGCGTCTAAAAGGCAAAGGGGGAGGAGTTGCTTCAATTTATAACAACGTTTTCAGGATTTCTCAGAGGGCAGGCTTCAAGTATAACTCGTTTGAAGTAATGGTGCTCCATATAACATTATCCAGAGAAACCAATGTTAATGATAAATCACCTGTTATGTTTGTACTGGCTACTGTATACAGGCCACCAGGGCACCATACAGACTTTATTAAAGAGTTTGGTGATTTTACATCCGAGTTAGTGCTGGCTGCAGATAAAGTTTTAATTGTTGGTGATTTTAATATCCATGTCGATAATGAAAAAGATGCATTGGGATCAGCATTTATAGACATTCTGAACTTTATTGGTGTTAGACAACACGTTTCAGGACCTACTCATTGTCAAAATCATACTCTAGATTTAATACTGTCACATGGAATTGATGTTGATGGTGTTGAAATTATGCAGCCAAGTGATGATATCTCAGATCATTATTTAGTTTTGTGCAAACTTCATTTAGCTAAAACTGTTAGTAGAGTAGAACCATCACTTCTACCACAAAAGACTGCTTTCTAAGTAATGTTCCTGATGTATACCAATTCTTTAGCATATTCAAAACCTCCAAACAACTTGATGATGTAACAGAAACTATGGACTCTCTCTTTTCAAGCACTTTAAATACAGTTGCTCCTTTACGCTTAAGGAAGGTTAAGGAAACCAGTATGACACCATGGTATAATGTAGGGCTGTGCAAAAAAATCAAATGGGATTTTCATGCGCATCTCATCAGTAAAGATGCTCCAGCACTTGCGTTCAGATCAGGGTTGCCAGGTTTTCACAACAAATCCTGCCCAGTTGGTTCTTAAAACTAGTCCAAAACTAGCCCAATCGTGTTTCCAGGAGGTTCCCCGATAAAAATTCCTTCCCGGGGTTAAAATATACATTTTTTGGAAGGGTTGCCTTGGTAAAATTCGCATTTTAGGGGCTAAATATCACGTTATTGTTATTGGGGTTGCTTCAAACAGCGGACATAAAAAACAATCGCAGACTTGGCAACACTTGTCCAATTTGATAAGTGGACAAGGGCTACCTGCTCTAGGATGAGCTCGCTGGTGTTCTGAATGCCAGGAAAGTCGACATTGGCTGTGTTCATCTCGTGCTACACCCCGCAAACTGGCCACCCTGATGGAGAGAATGATGACTTCTGGCAGTCCTTGTAAGCCCCTGGAAGCCACGCAATGAAGATCTTTGAGCGTGTCATCAATCAGCACCTGTGGGACATTATCACGGTCTTGCCACACCTTGTAGCACTATGGATGCCATCTATACACTGTGTCTTCTCATCGAGCGACATCATGAAAAGAACAAGACTGTCCACCTTGCCTTCCTCGATCTGGCGAAGACATTCGATCATTTCCCGCATGACCTGATCTGGCACTCGCTTCGGTCCCTTGGTGTCCCCGAGACCTACAATGACTTGGTAAGAATCCTCTACCAGCACACCATCAGTGTCCTCTGCTGCACCTCAGCACCACCATTCGATATATCCATCGGCGTCCACCAGGGATCTGCCCTCTCGCCCCTGCTCTTTTAAAGTGACAAGTGACATACAGCCAAGTATGGTGACCCACATCCAGAATTTAACCCAACCAAAGTGCACACACACACAGCAGTGATAACACAAACCGTGAACACACACACGGAGCAGTGGGCAGCCATTTATGCTGCGGCGCCCGGGGACCAGTTGGGGTTCAGTGCCTTGCTCAAGGGCACCTCAGTTGTGGTGTTGCCGGCCTCGAGACTTGAACCCACAACCCTAGGGTTAGGAGTCAAACTCTCTAACCACTAGGCCACAACTTCCCATTCCTTCATCATATGTATGGACACAATGAAGGTGGGCCTGATCCAACGACCACACCCTTGGACATTGTTGTTCGCAGATGATGTCTGTCTCATGGACGAGGCCTGCCAGCAGCTCCAAGATCAAATGCAGCAATGGTCGGTCCGAGTCGATACGAACGGCATGCGGCTCAACATCACCAAGATCGAGTACCTGGAAGCTGGCATGCAGACAGCTGGATCCATCGCTATTAATTGCCACACCTTGAAGAAAAGTGTCAAACTCAAATATCTGCGTGGCTCAAATGGCAGCAAGTGACAGGTGTGCTTTGCAATAGGAAGATGCCGCATTCTACAGTGGGCGCTCAGCTTGACCCTGCTCGACCACATGCAGAACGAGGACATCAGACAGGCCATGGGCATCGTCCAGATTATGGAGAAGATTTGAGAAGCGTGCCTGCGATGGTACGGCTATGTCAAGCTGAAGCCATGATGACTCAGTGGCCAAGACTCCCTCCCAACTCAGCCTGCCGGGCAAGCAACTGCAAGGAAGGCCCAAAAAGAAATGGATAGAGCGCATTCGGGATGACATGCGGCCCTTTCGCATTGTCCCCGACGATGCCCATGACTGAACCAATTGGCGAATGTTGTGCCAATCGGTGGACCCCACACTGCGGGACTAATGCCCAGAAGAAGAAGAAGAGTTAGGAACCTAGGTGTACTATTTAATAGTAAACTTTTTGTAGAAAGCCACATTTCTAGCATTTGCAAAACTGCATTTTTCCATCTCAAAAATATATCTAAATTACGGACTATGCACTCAATGTCAAATGCAGAAATGTTAATCCATGTGTTTATGACCGCAAGGTTAGATTATTGTAATGTTTTATTGGGTGGTTGTTCTGCACGCTTAGTAAACAAACTACAGCTAGTCCAAAATGCAGCAGCAAGAGTTCTAACTAGAACCAGGAAGTATGACCATATTAGCCCGGTCCTGTCCACACTGCACTGGCTCCCTATCAAACATCATTTTATTTTATTTATAAGTTATTTGTATAGGGACAGTAAAAAACAAACAAACAAAAAAAAAAAACATTATCCCAGTCAAAACTGGAAAATATGTATTGCACATAGAGAGTATATCAAAAGCTATTTTGCATTTAAGGTCCCTAGAAAGGCTTTTCTAAAAAATAAAATAAAAACAAAGAATAAAACTACTAATCATGGAATAAAACTACCACAATATGTCACCTATAGACATTCAAATACCTACCTAAATTATACATCTAAGAAAAGAAAAGAAAAAAAATAAATTACACTTTTACGTACAAAAATTATTACATTTAAATATGCGTGCAGTTCTGGTTTATTTTACCACCGCTTTACCTTTAATGTATTGGACTTTATTTCAAGTATTGCCTTAATCTCATTTGGCAACAGGTTCCAGAGTTTGGAGCCCTCAATAGAAAATACTCTTTGCCCTTGTGCAGTTCTACAAAAATTAATCCTACAATTCCCACCTGCCAAACTCCCAGTGATTACTTGTATCATCTGTCTCTTTATCAATTTACATAGAACAGGTGGTGCCTTATTGTGCAAACATTTAAAAGTCTATTTTATATATGACAGATTTTTACAATTTGTAAAACTTAGCATATACATTTTTTTTCAAACGTTGCAATGATGCCATCGATTTGGCTTTTTAAATACATTATTTTTAGAGCACGATTATACAACATTTACATTTTTTGATTAAGGAATCACTTGTTTGAGTCCGAACTGTAATACAGTATGAGATGCAAGACCATTGCATGCATAAAAAGATGAGCTTCCTAATTTGAGATATATTTTCTAATAAGTCTAAAACAGTTTAGGTTACTCCTTACAATTTTTGATCGCTTTTTTATATGTTTATCAAATTTAAGTTAAGTTGAGTCTAAAACAGTACCTAAAAAATTCAGCTCATCAACCTCCTCTATTTCTTTATTATTTACTTGAATTATTACTTTTTCTTTTTGATTTCTATTAGAAAAGCACATAAAGACAGTTTTCTTAACATTCAGAGTAAGATGATTTTCCTGGAGCCATATAAATATCCTTTCCATTTGTTTATTTAAAACTGCAGCAACCTTGGCAGATGACTTAGCCAATGTATAAATTACTGTGTCATCAGCATAAAGATGACATTCAACATCTGGGGAACAACATGGTAGATCATTTATAAACAACCTAAAAAGCAAGGGGCTAAGATTAAGCCTTGTGGTAAGCCCATTTTATTTCTCATAGACAATGATTTTGTATCCTCAATGTTGATATCCTCAGCATCATATAGATTTAAAAATCTTGCTTATTACTCATAAAGCCCTGAATGGTTTATCACCTCAGTATTTGAAAAAGCACTTGTTAGATTATAGTCCTCCACGTCCGCTGCGTTCTCAAAACTAAATTTTTTAAAAGGCAATTTTTTATAATACCTAGAATATCAAAATCAACTCCGGGCGGCAGATCCTTTTCCTATTTGGCGCCTAAACTCTGGAATAAACTACCTAACATTGTTCGGGAGGCAGACACACTCTTGCAGTTTAAATCTAGTTTAAAGACCCATTTCTTTAACCTGGCATACACATAACATACTAATATGCTTTTAATATCCAAATCCGTTAAAGGATTTTTAGGCTGCATTAATTAGGTAAACCGGAACCGGAAACACTTCCCATAACACCCTGTGTACTTGCTACATCATTAGAAGAATGGCATCTACGCTAATATTAGTCTGTTTCTCTCTTATTCCGAGGTCACCGTAGCCACCAGATCCAGTCTGTATCCAGATCAGAGGGTCACTGCAGTCACCCGGATCCATTATGAAAAAAAAAAAGAAAATAAATTTGTACAAAGATCCACATTACAAATACACATACACAAATAAAAATGAATAGTGTTTTATTTTCAGGTACAATAGTATTTAGCAGGAGCATTCAAAATTTTTTATGAACAAATTAAAAACAAAACAAAAAAACAATATACATTGATCCTATTAAAGCAACTGTTTTAAAGTTTTTCAGTCAAGAGTATTGAGTGATTTTTCTCTTTGTGTTTAGTGTTTTATTAACATGGAATAATTCACCCAAAATTTTAAATAGGTTAGTGTTTTGTTTTTTATATCTTCATGTACTCACTCAAAAGTAGTTTTAAACCTAAATGAGTTTTCTTCTACTAAACATAAACTCTATTTTGAAGAAGGTGGAAAACCAAACAGTTGCTGGTTCACAGTGACTATCAACATCAATGTGGTCCAGCAAATGTTTGGTTATCCAGATTTGTCAAAATATCATCTTTTGTGTGCAGCACAAGAAAAAAAATATATATAATAGGTTTGGGACAACATGTGAGTGAATTAACAATGACAGAAATAAAATTTTAGGTTGAACTATCCCTTTAATTACAGTCAACAGCATGTAGCCTACTGTCCCATTAAGACCTACGCGCATGCATCTGTTTCTTTCAGTTGTTTACTTTCATTTTAGACATAACCAACTGAGTCTATACATAGACTGATTGAGTTTTTTGACAGTATTATCACAAAACATAACTTAGTTCATTAATCAGGTACAGTTTGAAGGGTTTTTCATTTTCGTGGGCGTGCTTTGAGTGTGCTCAAAAAAATAAAAATAAATAAATAAATAAAATTAAATAACCAGTAGGGCTTTAAAGCAAAAGCAACATGTTTTACTTTTGTGAATAAGTGCA
Organism: Carassius auratus; assembly: GCF_003368295.1. Classification (NCBI taxonomy): domain Eukaryota; kingdom Metazoa; phylum Chordata; class Actinopteri; order Cypriniformes; family Cyprinidae; genus Carassius; species Carassius auratus. The sequence continues at coordinate 253,279 of NW_020524791.1, read as the reverse complement.
GTGTCCCATAAGAAGGGACGCTGGGGATGTTAATGTCTGCAGGGCCGCTGCTAACCAATGTGTGGCCTAAGCAGAATTGTATTGTTTTGCCCCCTCCCCAAATTATTATGGAAGTAAAAAAAACACCTACTATAGGGGTTAAAATAGACCTTTAATAAAATAAAAAAGTAAATAACAAAATTGTAATTAAATTGTATTATTTACAAATTAGTTAGACATATGCCTATGGCTATGATTTACTAATACAGCATTCAGAAATGACACAAAGGGAAATTTTACTTCAATAAAAACAAGGATTAGATTTGTAAGGGTTGTGATGTCCACGTTTTTGTTGAAGTAATTCAACTCTATGGCTAGCATTTCTATCGCAAAAAGGTTAATATTTAGATATTTGAATTAAATTAATTAGACGGAACATTGAAACTGTGGTATAATATTAAGGCAGATGCGGCGGTGACATTAAAACACATCATGTGGCGGTAGGCTACTATTAAGTATATCGTCCACGATCGAAAATCTTCATGTCAAAAACCGAGGGCACACCGGACCGCAAGGGCACTTTAGCGTCGGCCTCCAATTGGCAGTGGCTCAAGCCCATAGTCGGACGTGCAAGGCTTGGCCACTGGGACTTGGGGCAAAAATGCCCCTGCATAAACAAATATCTATTACGTCTGTTACTAACAAACTGAATAGTGTGGCATTATTTTACAAACAAATGTCATGAGCGCATTATTGTAGCGCGAAAGCACATTAATACAATGCGCGAGCTCTCAGCTCGAGCGCGTATTTCCTTTGCTAGCACAAAATCGGACGCGCGCGCTCAGATATATATGCTCTTCTCTTCCGGAGAGAGTGCGCGCACTTAAAAGGTTTCTCCTCTCACTCAAACTGTGTCCTGTGCAAGTGTGCAGGCTCAAATCTCTCTGGGCTCACGCGCTATAGATATTAATTATTTTCGCACCTGAAGTAAACGTTGTCAAAGGTTATCATTATGCACTTTCAAAAAGTAGTCTCAAAACAGATTTGTGCAGGGACTGTCCTTGATTTTTGTATTGTTTTATTTTTGTTTTAACATAAAATGGTTATTGTAGCTACATTGTTTTACTATAGCCTATATCTCTTGTATTTTTATCTTTTCTGCAAATGCACATATGCATCTCTCTGTAAGGCTGCTTTGTTAACACTGTTTTAAAAGGTACTATAAATAAAGCTTTAACCATCAGACCTCCACGACTGACCAATGCAAATACTACGTGAAATATTATTGGCTGAGTGAACTGAACCTGTAATTCTTTTGACAGTTACATAGAGCCAAGTATGGTGATCCATGCTTAGAATTTGTGCTCTGCATTTAACCCATCCAAAGTGCACACACACACACACACACACACACACACACTGTGAACACACTCCCGGAGCAGTGGGCATCATTTATGCTGCGGTGCCCAGGGAGCAGTTGGGGGTTCAGTGCTTTGCTCAAGGGCACCTCAGTCGTGATATTGCCAGCCCAAGACTCGAACCCACAACCTTAGGGTTAGGAATCATACTCTCTAACCACTATGTCCACGACTTTATTTATTTATTTATTTTTTATCTGGTGTTTGTTTTCAGTTCTGATTTTTTTTTTCATGAAAATCCACTTAGTATTAGGAATACATTCAAAGGCACTTCAATGGCTACAGTGATATAATAGATATTTAATTACATTGTCTGTGAATGTATTAAACCCATAAAATATAATGTAGTTAAGTTATGGGAAATATGAACATTTCATTATAGTGTTATATTTGGTTTCCAAATCTTAAGTATAGGTTTAGGGAATAGTGCAACTTACCCATACACACACACACACACACACACACACACACACATTTATATATATATATATTGATGGGGTGTTGTAAACTGTTTACTTTACTGTACGCATACACTTTACTTCCTCGTGATCACTATAATTGTTGCAGTCTTGTTCATTACTGACATTTAATTAGTTAATTAATGTTAAATGCTTGAATCAATATGATTATTTTGTGTATTCATTCTTGCTATATGCATGAATTTCACCAACGCGTTCTGTGTCACAAAATAACTGCTTATCAAAACCAAGGTTGACGTCACTGTATTCTATTTAAATTAAATTTATGCATTTAGCAGACGCTTTTATCCAAAGCGACTTACAGTGCACCCAGGCTATCAATCTTTAACTATCATGTGTTCCCATGATACCACTTGAGCTCTACTACTTGAGCTACAGGAACACTATATTGTACACTCACCTAAAGGATTATTAGAAACACCATACTAATACTGTGTTTGACCCCCTTTCGCCTTCAGAACTTCCTTAATTCTTCGTGGCATTGATTCAACAAGGTGCTGAAAGCAGAAGAAATGTTTTAGAAATGTTGGCCCATATTGATAGGATAGCATCTTGCAGTTGATGGAGATTTGTGGGATGCACATCCAGGGCATGAAGCTCCCGTTCCACCACATCCCAAAGATGCTCTATTGGGTTGAGATCTGGTGACTGTGGGGGCTATTTTAGTACAGTGAACTCATTGTCATGTTTAAGAAACCAATTTGGAATCATTTGAGCTTTGTGACATGGTGCATTATCCTGCTGGAAGTAGCCATCAGAGGATGGGGACATGGTGGTCATAAAGCGATGGACATGGTCAGAAACAATGCTCAGGTGGGCCGTGGCATTTAAATGATGCCCAGTTGCCACTAAGGGGCCTAAAGTGTGCCAAGAAAACATCCCCCACACCATTACACCCCCACCACCAGAAGCCTACACAGTGGTAACAAGGCATGATGGATCCATGTTCTCATTCTATTTATGCCAAATTCTGACTCAACCATCTGAATGTCTCAACAGAAATTGAGACACATCAGACCAGTGTAACGGATATGCAGATCATCGATTCATGTGTTTAATTCAGATTTTCCAAATGAAACTCTTTTTGCACCAAGTGCCTGGCCTGGCGCCAGCCTGGCTGGACTTAAATTATTTACGATGTCCATGCGAGCTTCAAAGAAGAAATGAAAATCCCCAACCACATTCCAACACTGGAGACAAAGGAAACCTTTCGTATAAGTTCCTTACTTTCATTTTATTATTAATATGTATTTTAAATATGTTTATGGATTGCATAAAATGGTTAATCCTTGTTATGTGAAGAGTATAAGTGCTAAGCTTATACTTTAGGAAATGTCTCTCCTCACTTTAACCTTCTCAAAGAGAGCCATGTTTCTGCAACCCCCACTTTTGCAGGTCGTAAAAGTTTACGACCACACAGGACAGGAGAGAAGCCAAATCACTGGCTTCTTTTGAAAAATGCATTCTATGGAATGTATTCATTAACTCTCTGTTTTTATGTTTTATACATGTATTACGTATTCCCTTTTGGTACATTTAGATGTTTCCCAACATCTGCAGTGTTATCATGTGTTAAGCAAATCTTTAAATGTTTAATTCTACATTTGAATGTAACTTCATGTTTTGATCACATATATCTATTATGTTTAGTCTTGTTCTAATCGTCATGCTCTGACAGACCCATTTATCTAGAGCAAAGTATGTATGTATGTAATATGTATGTTACCTGAATTACAAACTTGCTAGAATAATCCCTGGAATTTGGACAAGCCCTAGATCTCCGGGGGGGGGGGAACTTTTCCCTCCGTTTCAGATCGCGGACTTTCATTGGCTGTTTACGCGAAAAAGGGGCGTGAACCATTTCAAGCCATAAGAACGACCGAACAAGGTCCGCCTCGCTCTTGTTCCTCATTCTCCGTTCTCGAACACGCTGCTCTCCAACGTTGCTTCGCTCATAGCGCAAACCCCCTCAGCACAGGGGCTGAGAGAAAAAGCCATTTTAATGGCTCCTTTGGAAGCTTTCGTTTTCGTTCTTTTCTTTTCTTTACTAAGTTTATTCAACTATTCGCCTCTCCACGCAAGGAAGACGAATTCTGGAACAATGTTTGTTGAACCTTTCAAATACCGCGCGAGGACAGAACAAAGGACCACGTGCTCCACGCTCACGCCAAGAGCCAGCGCAGCGTGCACGCGCGTCACATGGCCTCCGGCACACGCACGCTGTTTTCAAAAGGACAAGCGCACAAAGCTTCACAAAAAGACCACGCTCACGCGCTGGGCCATGCAAGTATCACTTTTCTATGGAGATTTAAATGCTGGTGTAAAGTGTTGTTATGATCTGATTTGTTGTTGGCTTCCAAAAGTTACTGACTATGATTTTCATACCTGAGCTCCTTATGTGATCTCATTCTATTTTCTCTCTCTCTCTCTCTCTCTCTCTCTCTCTCTCTCTCTCTTTTAACTGGATTCGTTATGTATTGTATAAAGCTTACTGTTTGTATTGTCGTACGCATATTTACTCTGTGTGATTTGTAGTTTGATGTATTACTAGTTTAATTATTAAAAACCCATATACTGACGATTGGCTTGGACTCCACCCCACTCACATTACGAGTCACTGAGATGTCTGATCTATAGCTACAAGCTCTAAATTTAGAAACTAAATTTATCATAAGGATAGGATAATATTTTCATGGCCAGAGAATACTTTTCCTTGAATTATAAGGCGTGATAACTTTATTGAAAATTGATAGGTCTACAGTGGTTTGCTGGACATACCACGGTTTGATTTGCAGTAATTTACAGTAAGAGATATCACAATAATTGATATGAAGAATGTAATATTGACATATTAATGAGTAAGTTACAGTGCCCTGTGATTATTTATTGTTATAGGCAATTGAGCTATTTTTCATAATCAATCAAATTTAATGTAACTGTCATCTGAGATATAAATTAATCATATTCCTGATTAATTATTCAAATTCCCTATATATCATTTGAGTTAATTACTATGTAAAACTCATTGTTGTTACACCAGGCAACATTTTTGCAGTCTTCAACTGTCCAATTTTGGTGAGCTCGTGCAAATTATAGGCTCTTTTTCCTATTTTTAGTGGAGATGAGTGGTACCCGGTTGGGTCTTCTGCTGTTGTAGCCCATCCGCTTCAAGGTTGTGCGTGTTGTGGCTTCACAAATGCTTTGCTGCATACCTCGGTTGTAACAAGTGGTTATTTCAGTCAAAGTTGCTCTTCTATCAGCTGGAATCAGTCGGCCTATTCTCCTCTGACCTCTAGCATCAACAAGGCATTTTCGCCCACAGGACTGCCGCATACTAGATGTTTTCCCCTTTTCACACCACTCTTTGTAAACTCTAGAAATGTGCGTGAAAATCCCAGTAACTGAGCAGATTGTGAAATACTCAGACCGGCCCGTCTGGCACCAACAACCATGCCATGCTAAAAATTGCTTAAATCACCTTTCTTTCCCATTCTGAAATTCAGTTTGGAGTTCAGGAGATTGTCTTGAACAGGACCACACACCTAAATGCATTGAAGCAATTGCCATGTGATTGGTTGATTAGATAATTGCATTAATGAGAAATTGAACAGTTGTTCCTAATAATCCTTTAGGTGAGTGTATATTATATATTGTTTGCACCTATATCTTTATTTGTGCTTCTTTGAGGCACATGATTAGGTAGATAATAAGCGGAAATGATCGGTTAATCTACAGTAGGACGGGCTTTAACGATGTAGGCTATTTGTAATGTGCTTTTTTTCCTTATTATTAATATTTAATGTTAACCATATTGATGAGAAATGTGATGTATATGTAAAGTGCATAGGCTAATTTAATTCAGTTTTGCTCTATAATCTTGTAATTGTTTTTTTTTTTTCACACACACACACACACCCACACACACAGACACACACACACACACACTGCACATAAATGCTATTTTCAAACAGAAGCTTGTAACGAGATGATATATCTGTCACAGCATATAATGACTACTAAAATTTACAAATTATATACAATTTTATTTCAAATAAAGGGAATTAAAAGTTAAAATTAAAAGTGAGTTTAACCCAAGCAGCTCTAAAATATCTTAGAATAGTTCTGCATCCTTCTGAAGTGTTGAAATATGTTAATGACAAAAACAAAACATTTGGTGTACTGTGGAAAAATCAACAGTGATTGATCAGCCTTTATTTATGTACAGTATTGTAGACGTTATTACATAGGCGAAGCAAAAGTTGCTGAAATATAGGCTACAGTAAGAGCGCCTGCATGACTGTACATCAGATGCCTATAGTTCATTACTATATCAACTGTAAAACTGTCATGTCATTATAACGAGAAAACAAACTTTCGTTAAGTAGAGATAATGGGAAAAATAAGTCGTTATACCGAGTAAACAACTTTTGTTATGTCAAGATAACGAGAAAATTAAATCGTTATAACGAGAAAATAAGAAGGAAAAAAATTATAGGCTAACGCATGGCCGCTTAGAACTTCCGTAAGGAAGAACTGCCATACCCGTCCATTGACGTAAGAGTCGTAAAGATTGGACCTAGCCTACTGAAGCAGTCTAAACACTCGTCACGGGGCTCGACATCAACGCTTATCAGGAACAAGTGGATTTTTTAAAAGGCCAAGTGAAAGAGAATTTTACTTGCCCGACCGGACAAGTAGCCTTGCCTGATTAAAACGCCAATAACAATAACCAAAACGCAATAATAATTCTGCATTCTTTAGTCTCAATGGCGACCGAAAGTGCATACTGCAATTACGCTAATGAGTCTCTACTCCCTCACCAGGAGAAATCGAAACAAATGAGCACAGCAAACACAAAGTGAGTTAAATTCAGTTAACACACTGCGGTACAAGCAATACCGAGTTTTGAGCTTTTAATAACATGATACAGTTAAGCAACATCACAGCTTGATTGAAAATGTGAAAACACGTGCAGGAAAGTTTTTTTAGATTACTTGGTTGGGTTTCTTAACTCCGAGATCCCCAGGCCTTTCGCATAAAATCAAATCGATTCTGCACTCTCCTGCCAACTTTGATGTTTTTTGATTAAAGAAACCCTGTATATCCACAGCACTGCCACACGAACACGAGATTGCTCAGTTTTTTTTTATTACAACTAAAAATAAGCGGTGGGGCTATGCTTGGCAAACAACAAAATATTTCTGTGCTCACTATTGACAAACCAATCAAATATGTTTAAAATTATATATATTTATAAATCAGACCAAACACATTTTTATTTTTTACTCAGGAGTTATATATATATATGTCACGGAGTGACTTTGAGGGCGGAACCAAAGTGAGAGGAGAAGTTCAGCCCGGACTGAAATCTGTAAGCCCTTGTAACTTCCGAAAACTCCGGACGCTCCAAATCAAGGGAAATCTTTAGCAGGTGTGTTCAATGATGTGGCGATTGCAGACGGGGCAGTTTGGGAGTATAAAGAGAGCATTGAGGATACATGAAGTGTTTTGTTTTGCTTCCTAAGGAACGCCACGAGTGAGACGAAGTGTTTTGGGCGCTGGAGTAGGGCGAAGCAGATGAGAGCAATTGTGGAGTCGCTAAGCGAACTGGAGGATTTGAAAACGGCTACTGGAACAGGTTTGCCAAAGCGAAGTTGGGGAAAGAAGTCATACTCACTCGTGTCTGTTATATGAAGGTCCCGCAGGGAAATAGTGCCATTGTGGAACAACGATAACACTTCCGGGCGTCTGTACGAAGCTGGGGAGAGAAAGAGAGCGGGAGAAGATCAGTATCACGAAGACTGTGAGTACATTGGATTGCTCATAACATTGCTTATATCTGGAATAGAAAGAGAGCGGGGGAAGACCAGTATTACGACGACTGTGAGTACCTTGGATTGCTTGTATCATTGTTTATACCTGGATGAGAAAGGAAGCGGGAGAAGACCAGTATCACGAAGACTGTGAGTACATTGGATTGTTTACATATCATTGTTCATACTTGGATAAGGAATACTAAATATCTGCTGGAGTGATTAACAGCTTGTTGAGCGGCCCCATCGTGGAGGACGAAACGAGTGGGTGAGCCGAAGTAGAGTGGGGGTGAACGGATGTTATTTGGCTGTGGCTACATCGCAAAGTTTGGATCACTTATCGCGCCAGCGACTGTAAACTCCTCCAGGACGAAATCCGACCGGGCGTGGAGTACCGACCTTAAAAATCACTGAAGTGTGTGTAGTGCAGTGGGTGAGGCTGTCTTTGACGTGTGTACACCGAAGTTTTGCAGTGCTGTGCCGTGTCCCTGTTGTCTGTACTCGCCCTCCAGGCCGAGAAAAGTTCCTGTTAGAGAGAACGTAGGCTGCCGCGGCGGTGCCCACCTATTCCATCTACGCCCGCCTATAACTCCGTTCCTCGTATCCAGCCTGAAGGAGGTGAAGTGTGAATGCAAGACGAGGTATTGTTCGGATATTGTGGGGAAAGCTAAAAGCTATTGATCTTGAATACGCCCTGTAAACCCAGCGCAAAGATACAGCCACTTGTTGAATACATACCTGTCTGTACGAGCTAAAAGCTATTGACTTTGAATACGCCCTGTAAGCCCAGTGTGAAGATACAGTCACTCGTTGAATACTTACCTGTCTGCACGAGCTAGAAGCTATTGACCTTGAATACGCCCTGTAAGCCCAGTGTGAAGATAGTCACTTGTTGAATACTTACCTGTCTGCACGAGCTAGAAGCTATTGACCTTGAATACGCCCTGTAAGCCCAGCGTGAAGATACAGCCACTTGTTGAATACTTACCCGTCTGCTCAAGCTAAAAGCTATTGACCTTGAATACGCCCTGTAAGCCCAGCGTGAAGAAGTAAGTCACCTTGCTCAATACCGACCCGTGTGACGAGTAGAAAGTTACTCACTTCAAATACACTGGTGTACGTCAAGGGGAAAGACCCAGTCATCTTGCTGCCTACTTGCCTCTGTTACTTACCTGCGCCCTCAGGGGCTTGTGTGTTACCTTGTACTTACCTAGGAGGTCTATTGGAGTGGAGGAGCTGTCCAGCCGCTGAAGTACAACCCAAAGAGCAACGAATATAGGAACAAGGCATATTCTCCTCCGTTTTACCCATTACTCATCGAGTGTTTCTGTTGCCTTCAGGAGAAGAGAAGGGCGCCACGGGAAATCAAGCTGCTAAGGAAGGACTTAGGATCAGTCAGGAGATTGGTGGGAGTTCTGTGAAAGGACGAAGGAGCCCTTTGCCCCCCCCTTGTGATCACTTACCAACGACCTCCAGATTCTCAGGCCCAGTCCCCTCCTGTCAAGAGACGAAAAACCAATTTTAGATTCCCCTTTCTCCTTTCCTAAATTATCTTTTTAAATAATTTAAATAAAGTTGTTTTAAATTATCCTTAACTCATCTCGTGTGTCTGGTCATTGGGGTGTTCTTGGGACCTCCTCGAGGTGGAAGCTAGGAAGGGGCGTGACTCGCAACACCTGTGGTCCGCTCCGACCTGTGACATATACAAAACAATAACTTTTGATCACAGTTGCTTAAAAAAAAGTAGCATAATAAAAAATAAAAAAATTGTGCAAACAAGCAAGGACTGTGTCACTCCAAGCGCTGGTGACACAGGTGTCCGAGCTCAACCAATCGAGCCGGCTGTCCCGGAGGGGGAGAGAGCGGCGGAGGTCCCAAAGACTGTGTTTATACTGCGGTGGCTCAGAGCACTCCATCTATTCCTGCCCGGTAAAAGAAGCCAGCCCGGTAGTAAAGATGAGGCTACTATCGGGTGGGATGTCCGCCGGGAAGTCCTCAACAACATCATCGACTCTCCTTCCGGTGTAACTGCGGTGGGAGAATCACACTCACGACTTGTCACGCCCTTCTGGATTCTGGAGCCGAAGGTAATTTCATTGACTCTATCATTGTACGTTACCAGAACATTCCTGTCCTTCCTGTGTCTCAGCCCATCCATGTCACCGTACTCAACGGCCAGGAACTGCCACACGTCACCCACTATACTGAACCCATCACTCTGCTCACCTCAGGCAACCACAGTGAAACCATATCCTTTTACCTCATGGACTCCCCGTAGCTCCCATTCTTTTAGGTCACCCCTGGTTAATCAAACATAATCCACGAGTGGATTGGGGTTCCAACACTGTCACATTGTGCAGTGAAATTTGTCATGAGTCTTGTTTGGTTTCTGCTTGTCCTGTTGTGCCTGTTTCTGTCTTTCAGAGAGAGAACATGGTGTTATCAAACGTGCCCGCAGAGTACTTGGACCTGAAGGAGGTGTTCAGTAAGTCCCGTGCTGCTTCTCTTCCTCTGCATCGTCCCTACGACTGTGTGAAAGACTTAGTGCCAGGTAAGTCTCCGCCTAAAGGCAAACTTTACTCTCTATCTATTCCAGAGAGGGAGGCCATGGAGAAATACATTTCTGATTCCTTGGCAGCAAGGTTCATCTGTCCTTCCTCTTCTCCAGCGGGGGCGGGATTCTTTTTTGTTAATGGATGGTTCTCTGCGACCTTGTATTGACTACCGAGAGCTGAACAACATCACGATAAAGAACACATATCCTTTGCTGTTGATGTCTTCAGCTTTCGAGAGGTTACAGGGAGCATCCGTATTCACATAATTGGATTCATGTAACGCTTATCATTTGGTCCGCACCAGGAAGGGGGATGAATGGAAAACCGCCTTGAATACTTTGAATACTTGGTGATGCCGTTCGGGTTCTCCAACTCGCCAGGGGTTTTCCAAGCACTAGTTAATGATGTGTTGAGAGACATGGTAGATCAGTTTATATATGTTTACCTGGATGACATACTGATTTTTTCTTCATCTCTCCAGGAACACGTTCAACACGTCAGACGAGTGCTCCAGAGATTACTTGGGAAGTCGTGGCCTAATGGTTAGAGGGTTGTACTCCCAATCGAAGGGTTGTGAGTTCTAGTCTCGGGCCGGACGGAATTGTGGGTGGGGGTAGTGCATGACCAGCTCTCTCTCCACCTTCAATACCACGACTTAGGTGCCCTTGAGCAAGGCATCGAACCCCCAACTGCTCCCCGGGCGCCGCAGCATAAATGGCTGCCCACTGCTCCGGGTGTGTGCTCACAGTGTGTGTGTGTGTGTTCACTGCTCTGTGTGTGTGCATTTCGGATGGGTTAAATGCAGAGCACAAATTCTGAGTATGGGTACTTGGCTGAATGTCACTTCAGAATGGGCTTTTTGTCAAGGCGGAAAAATGCGTATTCAATGAACAGTCTGTTCCCTTTCTAGGGTATATTGTCTCATCCAAGGGAATATGTATGGACCCTAACAAAGTTAAGGCTTTGATAGGTTGGCCATCTCCAGATTCCCGTAAGGCCCTACAGCGGTTTCTGGGGTTCGCCAATTTCTATCGGCGTTTCATTCGCAATTTCAGCCAACTATCCTCGCCTCTGATGGCCTTGACCTCCCCCAGTACTCCGTTCAGGTGGTCAGACGCAGCCGAGACTGCATTCACAAACCTCAAGAGCCGCTTTGTTTCGGCTCCCATCCTTGTGGCCCCTGATCCCACACGGCAGTTAGTGGTGGAGGTCGATGCATCAGAGGTGGGGGTAAGAGCAGTGCTGTCCCAACGTGCTGTCTCGGACGATAAGATGCATCCATGCGCGTTTTTCTCCCATCGGTTATCTCCTGCCGAACGCAATTATGACATTGGTAACAGAGAATTGTTGGCCATCAAATTAGCTTTAGAGGAGTGGCGTCACTGGTTGGAAGGTTCAGGGGTACCTTTCATTGTTTGGACTGATCATAAGAATTTAGAATATATTAGAACTGCCAAAAGACTCAATTCCAGGCAGGCTCGGTGGGCACTTTTTTTCCCGTACGTTTTGATTTTTCTCTATCGTACCACCCGGGTTCCAAAAATGTCAAGCCCGATTCTTTGTCATGTCTTTTTGATCCCTCCGCCCGCCCGGTGACTCCCGAGTGTATTTTACCCGAGAAGTTGCTAGGAGTGTCGGTTAGCCTGTCTTCGGGTTATCATCTCCAGAGTAACGGGCAGTCTGAGCGAGCCAACCAAGATTCAGAGAGGACGTTGCGATGTTTGGTCTCCAAGAATCCTTCTTCCTGGAGCCAACAACTCTCTATGGTGGAGTACACTCACAATTCGTTACCAGTGTCAGCCACGGGCCTCTCTCCGTTTCAGTGCAGCTTAGGTTACCAGCCACCAGTTTTTCCTAGTCTGGAATCTGAATTCGCGGTCCCCTCCGCTCACGCGTTTGTCCAGAGTTGCCATCGCACCTGGACACGAGCCCGCGAGACTCTGCTCCGGGTGAGGGAGCGCACTAAGGCCAAGGCCGATCGCCACCGGTCAAAGCCTCCCGTTTGCGCCTTGGGTCAAAAAGTGTGGCTTTCTACCAACAACATTCCTTTGCGTTCCGTCTCTAACAAACTAGCTCCCACATTTTTTGGCCCGTTTACTATCACCAAGATCATTAGTCTGGTGACAGTCCGCCTCAAACTACCTCCAGCATACAGGAGGATACATCCCGCCTTTTATGTGTCCAAAATTAAACCCGTGTTTTATTCACGTATTAATCCGCCTACTCCGGTTCCCCCACCGGCGCGTCTCGTAGATGGGGAACCGACTTATTCGGTAAATCGTATTCTGGACTCGAGACGGAGGGGACGAGGATTCCAGTGTCTGGTGGACTGGGAAGGTTACGGTCCGGAGGAGAGGAGATGGGTACCTGCTAGGGACATACTGGATCACTCCCTTATTGATGATTACAATCAGCAGGTAGGCCCTTCTGGGAACTCAAGGAGGCGTTCTTAGGGGGGGGGGGGGTATTACTGTCACGGTTGGTAAACAGTGATCTCTGGGTTTTGCACTTTGTGGGTGAAGTCTGTGTGTTACGTGTCAGCACTGATTAGTTTGTGGGTGTCTCCGTTAATTGTCATCAGCAGCAGCTGTCACTCATTACTCATCCCTATATAGTAGTTTGTCTTACGTCGTGTGTTCGTGAGAGCGTTGTTTCCTGTTTGTTAAACGTGCCATGCTTTCTTGTGTGTTCTGCGTTTGGATGTCCGTGTCTTCCCCCGGAACCCCATCCACTCTTCACAACCACCTTCAAGCAACACGACTTACCTTTGGCTCGCTTCCTGTGCAGTTCCTGTGCCACCCTCTCCTGCTGCCTAAACACCTCCGCCTTCCGGACTCATCACTTCCCTCCACCATCTTGGACAGTACCTTCATCCCAGCTTTATTTGTGTTACAGTTTTGTATTGTCTGCATTCTCTCATTAAACATTGTTATCTGGCACTTGCTTCCAGGTCCTCCTTCACCCAGTCGTCACAGACTGTTGGTGGGACGTGGAGCTGGTGAACAGGTAAAGGGAGACCACAAGCTTGTCCAGGGCCACTAGTGACTCGCAGGGCACCAGAACTGCCCCTGTCACTGATCTGGGGAGTATTTTGCACATTCTGGGCACACCTAAGGCTTATATTACATCTTGTAAAATGGGGCATAATAGGTGCCCTTCAAAATTATAAAAAAAAAATACAAATCAACAAAACAGAATTTTACAAAAGTGTTTTTATTTGTTTAGTTTTTCACTATATATTCTCTTTCAAATCAGATTTACCAATAATAATAATTCAAATACCAGACAAAACAGTGGTTTGGAAAAACTCTCCAGCAGATGATGATAATGAAGTCACTTCAGAAGACACTCTTACACATGCCACATTAAATAGAAAAAATATTTAAACACACATATTTATAAAGAAAATGGTACAAAATATACAATTGAACATCCATATTTTTTATCTTTCCTAATTTGACACATATGCAAGCTTTACAATTAATGCTTTTTTAAGAATAAAACAATAATTAGAATAATTTTATTGTTATTTTTAATTTTGTGCTTTAAGAAATAAATCATTAAATGTTTTCATGTAATTCTCTTAATAATATATTATATGGTTGATGATTTTATTTTCTGACAGAAAATGCACAGACATATAATTTCGTAATTCTCCTGCTGTTTGGATTGGATTAGAATTCTCAACAAAGACATTTTTTATTAAATGGCATTTTCTCTGGAACCCATCTTAGATGTACATATTAATACTCCTTTGGATAAATAGTCTATATATAATGTGAAAATACAGCTAGACACAGAAATAATAATATTCAAGCATATGTTTGGTTATGATTGTTCTTTTTGAACTTATTCTCTACATATAACAACAGATGCGTAAAACGGCTTGTTTATATTTTAAATTGAATACATACTGCATTAAGGACAGTGAGAGTAGCAGTCTTTTATATTTTACTAAATATTACTGACAAGCACAAATTAACCACACAGACCAGAGTAATAACCACAACTATTAATATTTAAATTCAACTGGTGCTGAAAAAAGACAACATTTGCCACAACATCAGCTTCCCTGAAGTGAGAGTAGATGAGGTCAACAGGAAAAGCATCTGAGCCACAATTTTCTGTTTTAATTTGTGGTAACCTAGCAATGCAAAGCATTATTTAGGAATTTACTGAGTTAGACTATCAGAAAAACCATAAATCATTTAGCTGATTTGTGATTCAAGAGAGATGAGCGTTTGGCTGCGGCCCATCCTTTCTGCCAACCGTGATAGTGAATGATTCGACCTGCGATGACTGTTGCCAGAAAAAACACTAACACAGCCAGACCGACACCACCAAACATCAATGCCCTCTCTTTTTTAGTCACTCCATCTACAGAGACAACAGCATTTTAAAGAATTAAGAAACACAGAAAGTTCAAACAGAATCTGCACTTATTTAAGCTGTGAGAATGAATAAAAAGGACACCAGTAAGAATGATCTCCGCTCTCACCTGTGATCTCAACATCCTCTGTCGGATCTGTGACATCATGAGTTTTGTCCTCTCTGTCTGTCAGCTTGCCTGAAAATATTTTAAATATATGATCACATAATCCAACACAAAGACAAGGTCTTTAAAACAAAATCATATTTTAGTTTCAGTATTATTATAGCAGCAGTCCTTTCCTCAACAAAAAACACATTCAAACACTGCCCTGAACTTAACGTATTAGTGCTACAGTATAGCAGCACTAATAGTGGTGACTAAAATAAAATAGTAAAATAATTTACTCTAAAATCAGCATTAGAAACTTTATGAAGTTTTGAGAGAAACCGGAAATTGAGCAGTACTTACCTTCAATCTGTAGTCTGATGGGTTTGTCAAAGTGCATCTTTGAAGAAGTTTCTGATTTTGTACCACAGAAATAAAGACCTGAATCTGACTCTGTTACTCTAGAGATAACTAGCATGACTGTGGTGATCCCCACATCTCCACGAAGATCCTCGATGTCCAGATGACTCCAGTTTTGATTGTACATAACTAGAAGTCTTCCTGATGCGCTGCTAATCTTTGCAGATAGCAGTTGATTTAGTTGTTGAGAATACTGGTGAAACCATGCAATTTCATATCTGTCAGTCATGTTGCAGTTCAAGCTGATGCTTTTGTTAAGCTGGACTCTTACATCATGTTCTGAAACATCTGAAGAAAAAAAAATATATAAACCAATTAACTTAAAATCATTTCAATGAATATAACAGTTTTAGGTTAAAATGTTGAGTTAAGTGGAAGTTTAATGAGCTTTCTTACCAGTGGAAACTGTTTGCGTAATCCAGCAAGAAAAAATACAGAAGAAAATTACTTTCTCCATTGTGCCTGTTGTTCGTAATGGTGTTGATCAAACAAGGTTTTCAGCACAATGCAGAGCCACTAAAACCACTTCCATTTCCTGAAACCTTACATGAGTGCTGTTAGCTGTGCTTTTGATCACATATGCGTCAAACTTTTATGTGCAGTTACATAAGAAAAATACATTTTGCTGGATTTGTTGTATGTGTGTTTTAGTCAAATACTTATTAATGACAATACAAAACAATTAAATAATGACAAAATTAGGTTCTAGTACAGGGTTCCCACACTTTGGTTAACTTCAAATTCAAGAACCTTTCAAGGACTTTCCAGGTGTTGTAGGGTAGTTTCTGATGCATAAGATCCAAATAAAACATCATCCTCCAAATACTGCTTATAAGATTTATTCAGTGTGTTTGAAAGTATATTCTGCTCATCGAGTCTGCAGTAGTAGTAACATTGAGAAATGATTTAAATCAATATGGAACACATTTTTTCTGCTTTATATTTAAGTGTAAATAATGATACATTTTACTTTTCAGCAAAAAATGTAATTTAACATATTTTAAATGAATCAACATTTGATATATATTTTTTGTAACATTATGAATGTCTTAAATGTCACTTTTGATCAATTTAGTTTGTCCGTGATGAATAAATGTATTAAAAAAAGAAAGAAGGAATTAGCTGTAAACTCTTTATATTGATAATCAGATCTGTTTCTTGAGCAGCAAATCATCATATTAGAATCATGTGACACTGTAGAGTAAAGACCACTGATCTATATATAACAGATCAGTGGTAAAGACACAGAAAATTATGCTTTGTATCACAGCAATAAATTACATTTTAAAATGAATTCACATAAAACAAAACTGTTATTATAGATTGACATTTTATTGCCTGTTTTAAATTAACCATTCAATTTGACAGTAATGCAATGATTTTAATCTTGGATATGTGAGAAAATCTTCATTTAAATTACTTCTCTATCAGTTCTTACTTACTGAAACCAGCTTATTTGTGATATAAAATTTATTTCTAATATGTTTTTTTAAATAAAGTGCAATTCTTTCAAACTTTGGACATGGAATTGACATTTACATTGCAAAATTACAACTGCATAATGTTATGAGCTTATTATTTTAACACATCAATAGGGTTTTCATCACAGATCAGAAGTACAATGATCTGATGCATAGTTTAAGAAAGACAAGAAAATATAAAATCTCAAGGCCACTGTGCTCACATTTTGTACTCCATTAATTTAGTGTAACATACATGAGCACATAGGAAAAAACATAATTTGGAATAAAAACATTCAAATGTTTTCACAGTAGATTCGATTGTTTGGTCCTTAAAGTTCAGTTTGTTTGTAAACCTCAAAACAGAATGGCACTTGCATCTAGAGCTGCCGTGATCGAGCTGCCAAAACTGACTTTTAAATAAAAACATTGGTTAACCAACACACAATTCAGGACAGTTACATTAAGATTATCAGCAGCAAATCATTTGGCATCATCTTTATCCAGAACACATTTTAAATTAAGTGGCATGGTTCGTCTCAATGAACTGAGTTTCCAGTAGAATGTATGAGAAGAACAATAACCCTAACCCCTGAGAAGTCTGAGAAAAGTGCATTAGTATATTTTTTTGTAGTGAGTCATCTCTTGGTCTGATCCAAAACAATAGTTTCAGACCAGTGTAGAGTGGTGTGTTCGATGCTGAAAATGGCACGAGTTCTTTGGCAGGAGCCTAAATCCCACCCCAAAGAAAGACAATGATCAGCAGGATCAGGAATGTGTTGGAGGAGATCCTGTCAGCACTGCTGGTGACTGAAATAAACACAGGTGGAAAAAAAAAAAAAATTGCATTAATTACTGAAACACATTTCAGCTTAAACACATATGTACTTGATTTACTGCTGTGAATAAAGAAGCTTTTCTCCTTGATATCTAAACTGCAGTTGCTTAAAACATGTTCCTTATACTCTAAGCCTTGTTACTGCTTATTGATACTGAATTAATAAACACTGCTTTAAAGGCAGTGGCAGTAGCATTGCTATTTTACTGTAAGCTAATGATCATGATTGCTTGAATGCTGTTGCCAGAACTAAGGTGTTAGTGAGATCCGGATAACAGATAAAGACATCTGAACCAAAATAAGATTTTTTTTTTTTTTAAATATATCACGTAATCAATCACGAAGACAAGGGCTTTGTTTCCCCAAAATATTTTAAACCTAAGCACATCGTAGACTCATTGCCACCAATGGAAGTACGATCAACGTAGGCTTACGATGCTTCTGAGGAACGCAGCCAAAGTCGTTAAACCTATATTAAAAGTGTTTACGTTTCAATAATCATTCAAATGCTGTCCAAACACTCGACTTTACTGGAGATAGTGAAAATGGTTTGATCGGATCAGTAGTGATGACTGAAATAAATTAGTTAAATAATTTACTCAAAAAGCAGTAACATTACCATCTTTTAAATTAATTCTTCCATCAAATTTCCACTTTTTTTAATGTGAGATTTTTTTTAAATGAATTAATACATTTTATAAATACAAACTTGTGTGTGTGGTTAAAGAATTGTGCCTTCTTAAGTTCACTTACTCTCCTTTGGGGATTTCTCTGCATCACAATCTGTAAAAAAATATTGAGAGGGTGAGCCATACAAATATTTCAGTATGACAATAGAATTATATATTAAAATAACTTAAAGGAATAGTTCACCCAAAATGAAAATTCTATAATTATTCAGTCCCAATCAAGCTATTCATATTACTGTTTTTTTTTGCAATTCATGTGACTGTTTTAAAAATGTGACAGTGATTTGAAAAGAATGGCAGAGAGGAAGATTGTCAGTCAGTGTTGACTTTCTTTTCCTCACAAATTTATCATAAAAATGTTGTTGCACGGACTACTCTTATATGTTGTATTTTTCAGTACTGGCATTAAAAAAAAAAAAAAACATACAAGACATCTTTAACTTAAGCCGTTTAAGCATATTCTGATTTTACTTTTCTGTCACATATAAATAATGACTTTATTGGAATGAAATGGGGATAAATGATCACACAATTTTCATTCTTGAGTGAACAAATGGCTTTTAAACATTGTGTAGATCAGTTATGACCTTACCATACTTTGCATACATAATTTTTTCATAGAGTGGCTTTTCTGCATCAGTAGGAAATATTCTCAATTGAAACCGTTTGTCCCCTTGTAAACATTCCGGCAGGACCACAGAACAGTGTCGTTTTTCATCAAATAAACTGGAGACTGTAACTTTGTTAGTATAAATGTCATCTGATTGTTGTTCTACATGAACTTCAACGCTCTCATGTTTCTTCAGCACTTCTTTAGCTCCATCACAAGACAGAGAACACCGGCAATTGCTGGATCTCTTCTGTAGAGGAGCAGAACCTGAGGATATTAAAAAATAAATATTAATAGACGTTCCTTAATAAAATCCTGACATTGAAAACATTGCAGGAATATAGTACTCACTTCCAAATGCACACATCTGCAGCAGCATGAAAACCACGATTGGCACCAAGATCAGTCCAACTAATGTGATTGAAACACAAAATGTCTGAATGTGTGGTTGTTCAGTACTACATTTTGTAAAGGGGACATATTATGCTTCGACTTCAGAACCAGTTTTTTAGTTTTAAATATAATAAGCGGAAACATTACGGTCATTTTCCAGTATAGTAGGCCCGATAGTGGAAACATGGCTACTGGTTAGCATAAGCAATCTGTCTCTAGCCTTCTATCAAATCCACCCTGGTTGGCTAGTTCGAGTTTGCATCATTAATTTAGTTCAACACATTGATGTTTAGCTTTTAAATTTATTTGAAGCCTCAGACTTCACAAACAGAAATTCGCACCGCTCAGCTCCGCTCACATGCTCGGAACACAAATAAATGCATCGCATAGAGGCCTATTAAGCAAAAATACAACATGACTGTGGACTACTTTATTTATATATGTAAATAAAGACTTACATATTTTACAAGCCATGTTGACTGTAGTAGTGGTGTTACGTTCTACACGAAGCTCCGAAGCTAAAAGAGTGTACTCTTCTTCTTCTTCTTCTTCTTCTTCTTCTTCTTCTTCTTCTTCTTCTGCTGCTTCTTCTTCTTCTGCTTCTTTTCATTTTTTGGCAGATTGCAACCATGACTTTTAAAGGTGCATACCGCCACCTACTGTATCAGAGTATGTAACATGAGCTATATCCATTGGTACTACTTTATATCAAAAAATAAAAAAAAATAAAAAAAAAATAAAAAAATTCTATATCCTATTGTATATCCCTATATTTTTTAGATATTGTATAACTGCTTTCTGTGTATCCTTTACCCCATCTCCTGTTGTGCCTAATAAACCTTCAAGGTTCCACTTCCCTTTTGGGCTATTAATAAAGGATAAAAAGGTATCCTATGTAATTAATAATGTGTTGCTTTTGCTGAAATTTTATATACACAAATGTAAATTTTTAAAAATCCCTCCAAAATTAGTGGTTTTTAAGGAGGAATTTAAAGTATATTCGGAGACTGTGAGAAGGATGAAAAGTCCTAAAGCAGTGTATTTGTACTCCTTATTGGAAGACTTTGATTTTATAAATTGAATATTGTCCTACTCCCCTACTTTATATATTTATTTGTTCATTTAATTTTATTTGTTTTTTATTTAAATTTTTTCTTTTTTTTTTCTTTTAGTGTTATTTTCACCTAGGCTTCAACTTTTCTTGCCTGCTGTTGTGATTATGTATAATATGTTGTAATATTTGTATGAACGCTCAGGTGTGTTGTAAATCTGAAACTTCGAGTGCCTTTTGTTGTTAAGGTTCAATAAATGTCAAAAAAAAAAAAAAAAAAAAAAAAAAAAAAAAGGTTCCACTTCCTTCCTGTCTGATTCTTCTTCTTCTTCTTCTTCATTGGATTTTTACGGCAGTTGGCATCCATAGTGTTGCATTACTGCCATCTGTTGTCTCACTCTAGCTAATTCAATATTTTATTTAAACTTCTTTCTAGTCCAGTTCTCCTTAGAAAATTAAACAAATATATACGTCCTTGGTCATTATTTCCATATGTTACTATATTTTTAACATTATATTCTAATATACCTATTTCCCGTAGCTGATTCTTGAACTCTTACCTTTCTAGTATATATTTCTTACATTATATAGAGGTGTGATTAATTATTTCCTCCTCCTGACATTCATCACATAATCCTGTTCATATAATATGAAGAGTTTTGTTTAACTTGCAATGCAATGTTTTTCCCATGCCTACTTATTCTTGTGTTTGTAAATAAAGTCTCATAAAGTAGTTCCTGATGGTTGCTAGTCACACCAGACTTTATGCTCATAAGGACAGAAACAAAATCACTACATATAACAATGTTGTCCCATCCGGATTGTTCAGTCCATTCTAATGCTAGTAATATTGCATACAACTCGACTGTATACACACTTAAGCTGTCAGATGTTCTTTTGTTTAATCCCACATTATGACTGTCATGATTCTGCCTTCATGTCCTGACTTTTCTCTAGTCTTGAGGCAGGATCATGACAGACCCGTGTTTTGTGTACAAGCACATGGCCTTGTCTTTGGGCCATGTGCTTGTGTTGTCTCGTTCCCTTGCCCCACCCCCCTTGTCATCTTAGTCTTGTCGTGATTGCCTTATCTGTGCCACATGTTGTGTCTTAATTAGTTCCCCTATTTAGATCCCCTAGTGTGCTCTGTCTTTTGTCGGTTCATTGTTCCTCATATGTGAATATTTTCCATATCGTGAGTGTCTCTATATGTTTCTGTATCCTAAAAGACGTGAGTCCTGTGTTAATGAAGTTAGTGTTTTTGTGTTAAGAGTCTTTGTTTATCGTGTTGACCAAGTCTTGTTAAATCAGGGGGGACTCCTGCCGGCTGGCCAAAACCGGAGGAGCCGTCACCGGGCGTTGGAGGAGTGTCGTGCCGAGGGCCGTCCAGTTCCACCGCCAGGCACCGCGGAGGAGATCGCCCAGCTGGTGGAGGGCCGAGCAGCAGTGCGTCTGGGAACCGGAATTGTTTTTTTTTTTTTTTTTTCTCCTCTCTCGTCTCTGTCGCTCCAAGGTTATTGGAAGTTTAACTCTAACCTTCTCGGAAATGAAGGTTATACGAAATTGGTCAAAGATCTTATTTCAAATATTATTAATGATAATACAGTAGCTTGGTTTCCTGGATAAATAAATGGGAATTCTTTAAATACAAACTTCGCCAGTTATCTATTTCACATAGTAAACAGTTAAAAATATCTTATATCTTAAAAGAGACGTCTATTGTTAAAGAAATAAATGAATATTCTAACAAATTAAGTTAAACGGAGGATGATAGATCAAGATTGTTACTCTTGCAATCACAGTTGGATGAAATCTATATGAGAAAAGCTAAAGGGGCATATATTAGATCAAGAGCTAAGTGGATGGAAAAAGGGGAAAAAAGCATCAAGAAAGAAACTCTATTAAAACTTTAATTATTAATGGGGCAGAGTGATCTAATACACGATTAATAGCTAAAGAAGTCACCAAATTTTATCAGGATTTATATTCGTCATCCTCTTCAATTTTAGACCCTTTGAAAAAATTGGACAAGTTGTCCCTCATATAGACGACTATTTCAAAATGATATGTGATGCAGAATTAACAATTGAAGAGCTTGATTCTGCTGTTATGTGCTTGTGTTTAGATAAATCACCTGGCCCAGATGGTTTTACATCAAATTTTTTTGCCATTTTGGGGTCTTATTAAGGGAATTTCTTTTTGCTGCTTTTCAAGAAATGACTAAAACTTTGGTTTTACCTAGTTCAATGAGACAAGGCCTTATCATGCTTATTCCCAAACCAGGAAAAGATTGCAGATTGTTAGACAATTTGCGACCTATAACCTTACTAAACAATGACTAGAAATTACTTACTCACATATATAATAACTGCTTAAAACACAGTATATCTAAAATTGTTGGGTAGACACAAACTGGATTCATTAGAAGCCCATCTATACATAATAATATTCGATTGGTTCTGGACTTACTGGTGTATAATCAAGAAATAGAGGATGATGGGGTCTTTTATTTTTAGATTTCTATAAAGCATTTGATATGTAAGAACTTTTTTTTTTATATATGTTTAAAAATGTATGTGTTTGGTGAAAATTTCTGTAATATTATTCAATTATTATACAATTAAACGTAAGATAATTATGGTAGGTTTGCCTTAAATAAAAGATCGCTGTTTGCATTCATGTGTGTTTTTATCTGTTTATTCGTTTTGTGAAAGATCTGCACCATAAATCATTATCTGTCTATGAGCAGCCGTATATTGTTATTCGTTTGCATTAATTATCAGATTAAACAGGTATTAAAATTAGTCATGTATTGTTTACTGTGTAAAATAATAAAGTATGTTCTGAAAATAACGATGAAACAGACTGATGTATGTGTACAATTGAGAAATGGATACTTCTGAAGATAAATCGCAGCTCACGTCTCACGAGGTAAATATTTAATAAACAAAAAGAATAATAATGCAATAATAATACATGTACATATTTGGTAAGATAAAAATACATTATGTAGCTGTGTATACACACCATGAGTTCCACTTTCATCTCATGGACATTAGTGTATTTAATTCATTCACCAGACCCAAACATACACAAGTTTCAAATCCACTGGCTCAGTTAATATTTATAGTATAGTAATAATAGCAGTGTAGATCTTATTTGCATATGAAGTGATACTATAAATCCTGTAAACATATAGAAGGTAATATTTGGACTTCTCCGGTTCTCTGCACTGACATTTAGCACAACCAGAAATATCAAGGCACACACTCGCAAGACCGGAAATCCAAGATGGCGGAGATATGCAACTAGCCCATTACATTAAAATCATATTATCATATGATTAGAGGGAACAGTCAGTGCAAATCAACATTAAATTGGTCATCTTTATCCTATTCTAATAAACTTACTGTAATCATGCAATGAGTTTATAGATTCTGTAAAAAAGGCAACTGCATAGGATCCAGTTTACGAAACCTTACCATTTGAGTCTTCAATACGAAGAAACACAGTTTTCTTGAAACTACATGAAACCTTTGTCAGAATTAACACAAATGTTGTCTCAACTCAAAAGCCAGTTTCATTTTGCTGAAATGTTAGGACTTTGTGAGTTCCCAGCATGCATTGTGGCATGAATAAAATATGCAGTTACTGTTATAGGATTATTGGTTTGTTGTTTGCTGACTTTTTAATTGTTTTCATTTTTGTATTGTCTTTACTGTTTGTTATTTGTTGTGTTGTGTGATGTAAAAAGCTCATCTTGCTGATAATAACGGCGAACACACTACACTTTATATTTATATACACACACACTTTATTTATCTAACACACATACTTAGTATACACTTAAATTTTGCACACAATATATATGTACACACATAACTTCATTTTGTAATGTACCTGCCTACAATTGTCATTTGTATATTGTCATTCACTATCTACTTATTTGTATTTTTTATTCTTTTATTATGTGTTTTATGTTCTGTCGCTGTCATTCTGTTGTACTGCGGAGCTTCTGTCACAAAAACAAATTCCTCGTATGTGTAAACATACCTGGCAATAAAGCTCATTCTGATTCTGATTCTTCTGATTCTGATCTCTGGGTCTCAAGGTTTTTTGTGTCAAGTATGAAGGCTTAGAGTATGTTCACCTACTTATATCTATTTCCTGGATATCTTAGTTTTGTTGGATGCTTTACAAAGATAATGTTGTCTACAAATAAGACTGAGTTGTCTGTTAAGGTTTCTCTAACTTTTCACTGTTCTCAATACAGTCATTATAATTTCCATATGTCCTTAATGCTGAAATAAACTGATAGAGGAATAAGTCCATGTTTGTCATTCATTGTAAAATTGTACATTTATGTTGGCTAAACAAAGTATCTTGACTGAGAATAACTTAAAAAACTTTTTACTTTTACTTTTTTTTAAATTATTAATTTGATTTTAAAATGATTGTTTTTGCTATTGTGAAGTGACATAATCAGTTTGCTCATCAATTAAGCAACAATTACTATATTATCATACAGTGATATTATGGCACACCTCTAGCTGCCAGTATAGGATGACAAAATCTTGTTAGTGTTGAAGGCAATTTCTAATAACTGTGGTGTCACCACGTGTCCAGTGCTCCTGTGCAGTTTCATCACATTCAGGTAAGATCATTAGAGGTTCCCCAACTCCTCTGGTTGCTCTGGATTCTGGATTCTCCTGTACTGGAGCCGGCCTGTAACTTCTGGGCCAACATCGCCACATGATGACAGCAATCACAGCCAGAACCACCAGAATTCCAGAACACACTCCTACTGGCAAAATCCAGTGATCTACAGGTGGAAGGGGGAAAGTGAGAGGAGTGCACAATTGTTATATATTTTTTAACTCACTGCTTACATTTTTGTAAAGCTATCAGTGCCTTCTGTTTTACTTACTGTGTTCTCCAGTGTCACCAGTTTTGTCTTTATCTGTGTCCAGTTTTCCCGATGATTGTGTACCTGATTCTGTAAAGGATATTGAATGCTTAGTCTCACAGTTTAACATCAGTTTTGAACCTCAGATGTTTTTTTTTTTTTTTTCACATATCCACTGAGTTCCTCTCACCTGTGACAGTCACTGTGATCAGGATTTCTCCTTCAGAGTTCAGAACTCTGTATGTTCCTGCATCATTGTCCGTAAAAGCTTTAATGATCAGGTTTTCATCACTGACATTCATTCGATCACTCCAGACCCCATGACCTCTCTTCCACACCTCCGTCCACTCTCCACTGGAGTTTTTCTCCACTTTATTAGCAATGGACATCAGAACATGCATTTTTAGTGGCTTGCCTGTTTTCACAGTAATCTCGTCTGAGGAGAAACACAAAGACATCAGTCATTATAATGTTTAATCAAATGTAATATTTGGAAAAAAACATACATTGATGGTTTAATCAGTAATGAATTTACCATGAATATGAAGTTGGTATATCCGGTCCTTTTGCTGTGCCACGTTTGACTGATCATTATTGTAAAAGACTCTCAAAGTGTATTTCCCAGCGTCACTGAAGCTCAGATTCTTGATGACCACGTCACAGGCTGCTTTTTTAAACACTCGTCCACTACATTCTTCAGTCTCACAAATATCTATGTCTTTTGACTCACTGAATAACTCAACTTGAACAATCCTATTGGCAATAAATTCACACGCTAGGGTGACGTTGCCTCCTGTTTTTCCCGTCACTGGTATATCTTTGTTTCCTGCAAATATAAACAGTTAATATTAACTCAATACAAAGTATCAATACTGAAAAATAGATGTGATATCTGTTTGTTCTCCGTTATCAAGCTCATCATAAAATATTCTAGGATAGGTATTTTAGTCAACTAGAATGAACATACATATAAATGAAGCGAATAATCAGTGGCACATTTGAACATGTTTATTCATTATACAGCAGCACCAAATGTTTGTTATAATAAATGAACTACAAAGATAAATCAGTGATGTAATATGCTGGGAAAATGCTGGGATATGCATGTAATATGCTGGAAAATTCAAGTCAACCAATCCACAAATATCAACAAAAGACACTTGAGTGGGTGAGTGACAAGAGAGACAAAAAACTGACTACAAGAAATAAACACAGGTTATGAACAAATTGATACTGACCACTAAAGACAAGGCCAAACAGCAGCATTAGACCGAAGATTTTGAACCTGATAAAAGTACAGAAGAGTTGTTATGTGACAGATACAGACACACATCACAAAGACATTAATACAACTATAAAATACTTCGCTGACTGGTAAAAAAAAATACACAGCTGACCTCAATACAGCCGTCTCTAAACTTACAGTTTCATTTTAATTTAAAGATTTAACACGTAGACATGATAAAAATGTCTAACAAAAAACATCAAACTATAATGTGAAGCTTTGATTTTACTTTTAACCCAGTGTCCAAAGGACAAAAACTCGAAGTCGAAGAAGTTCATTAACTTTTACCTAACAATACTTTTATTACAACAACCAATCGGTGTAGAACAATTTGATAATTACATTAATAAATCCAACAATCGAAAACTTTAACATAATATTTGTTCATCATTATAATGGTAAACATTTTGACATTTCCTTAGCATCATTAGCAGGTTAGCAGGAAACTATTTTCCACCAAAAAGGAAAACAAACAAACTATTAGTATAATTAACACAAAACCCCACAAACTTAAAACTTACATTGTGAAAGTTCTGCATGAGTCTTGCTTTCTGTGGCTTTCTGTCTAAACTTTGTAAACCACTGCGGATTTAACGAGATCTGTTAAAATAAAAGTGAAAGTATAATAATTTCCACACGGGTGAGCTTCCTGAGGATGATCGGTCTTTATTGCCCTCTGCTGGTTATTAAGTCAATTTCTTTTTTGGAAAAACCACATCCTGACGTCAGTCTTCATTTGCTGCTGAATTATGTTAACATACATATAGAAACTAAGAAGAGCAAGAGATTGAATCCTAATGCCAGTTTATTTTTAATTAATACTGTGTTCAGTTTCCTTTACATCTTTAACTAGCCGTTAATTTATTCACGAATAGGTGACCTTTCCTCATTAATCGAGCAAACATTATATATAGGCACTTTCATTTTTTATAAATTATAATTATGTATAATAAAGCTTGCAGTTTAAGTGTTCATTTTATTATTTGACCACAATAGCAAATACGTGTCTTATAAAATGCATTATTATTTGCATTAAAAAAAAAAAAAAAAAAAAAAGTATTTTCATTTTAAATGGATGGCAATTTATTTAATCATCTCTGGCAACTTGAAAATATGATTTATTGGGGTCTATTAAAAATGTTTAATGATCTACATTTCACTGTAGGCCTAGACTAATTATATTCAAATATGCTGTCAGTACACCATACTTTTACAAATTAACTAAATCAATGCTTTTTATTTACATTCAAAGAGATGGCAACTAATAGAAAAAAGATTAAAATGGTTCCTTATCCTGTGCCCCTCTAGTAAGATTATGGCTCTCTCTAATGGACAACATCAAAATACTGTAACTGCATCTTTTAGTTGAAATAGCTGTTAGTTAAGAATTTTAATCAGAAATTCATTAGAGTAAATTCACCTTTGGTACTTGGACACTTAATAACAAAATATCAATATCCAGGGCACCAAGACACTGTCTTTTAACAATAAACACATTCTAATGTCTTTAAACTCATTAGATTAGGTCTACCAGGTGCATAAAGAGTTTATTAGGCTACTTGGATGATATATAAATCACAGGTTTAAGGCATCAAGTCCTTAAGTAGGGAAGTATGTAGGCATTATGGAAGGCCAGAACACACAAGCAACCATTAAATAACCAACAAACCTGCAAGCTAGTTTGAATTTTAAGACAAAACCTTGTCATTTAGCCAACATGAAGTTTTTTCTTTCAAAAATGTCAGTCTAGTTTAGATTTTATTTTCCATGATCGGGATAATTTTATATATTTTGTCGAATGTCAAATATATAAATGATAAAAGTGAAGGGCTCTCTGAGAATCCATGTCACAAATATTCAGGACATGATGCAAATAAAAATATGTGAAGCATTGTAGAAAATAATATTGTAACAATATTGTAATGCAACAACAGTAAAAATTTTTGTGAATTGGGCTACCAGCTACACTGCTTGTGCTGTTTGTTTCTGACTCAAAAAGAAGCCGTTCGTAAAAGTAATGAAGTTGACTACACAGAACAAACAGTTGTTTTCTTGACATTTATCACAATACATATTTTTTATGTCAACACATTAAAGCACAGCTGCTAAAATTCGGTACAAAAAAATAATATTTCCATTTATATTTTATCCTGGGATAGATCTGGGGTGGCACATAGGGTGGCATTGTTAATTATAGAGCGGCAGTTGCCACCCCGTGCCACCAAAGTAGATCTGCCCCTGAGGGTTGTCAAGTGCACCTTTTTTATTTCTTTGATGGATTTTGGCTACTTTTAAACTGTTACCATTTTCCCCATTTGAAATGTTCCATAAATTACATTTACTTGTAATGCTGCGATTGCAGCACGTTTTTTAAACTAATGCATTTCAATTGGATGCATCTTTCGTGCAATAGCACGATTATTTCTGGTTATTATTATTATTTATTTTTTTACAGGACAACAGAAGAAACTCACTGGAACTTTAAAAAAAATAAATAATAACTTCATGTTGTCATGATCCTGTCATGATCTTGTTTCTTTCTCTGTCTCCCTCTGCTGGTAACTCTCCTCCTTTTTTCCCTCACTCTCTGTTTCTTTATTACAGCTGTCTCCACTTCCCATTAGGATAATTTCCCTCCATCTGTTTCTCATCCTGACTCATTATCATGGCTACTTCTACCCTTTCTTTTTCCTGTCACTTTGTCAGATTGTTGTCACCTATGAGAATCGGTCATTGGCGTCTGCACGTTAGTTTAGTCCTGTCCTGTCCTGTCCTGTCCTGTCCTGTCCTGTCCTCTGTGAGCACCGACCGTCGGCTCCTACTTGAGTCCCGAAAAGCCTCCACCTCACCAGTCTGCTGGTCACCCCTGCCACAGAGGTCGTCTAAGTTTATTTGTACTACCCAGTGTACGGGCCTTCTTCTGTTTATCTATTTCTCCTACGCCTTTGTTGGAATACCTGTGGCAGACTCTGTTTCATTAAAGGACAATTGTCGTTGCACTTGCATTTGAGTCCTCTCTCTCTTTCCATTACCATCACACATGTAACAAAACTGAGCAACATACTGTATTGCTGGTGACAAAAACACAGATTAAAACTTTTTTTTTTTTTTGCTGTAAAATGCGCAATGGTTCTTTTTCTTTACTTTTTTCTTTATTTTTATTATTTTTATTGAATTTTTAAAATTACAGAATACAATATCAATTCCTTGACACTTTTACACATTTTCAAATTTAGTAACAATATAGTTTAAATAAAAAGACCCCCCTCCGCCCGCCCCCCCCCACCCCCCCCCCCCCAAAAAAAAAAACTTAAAATAAAGGGCATCAAAAACGTATGTTAATTTCATTTAGCAGAGATAGGCCTACAGATCTTTAATAAAAAAAAAAAAAAAAAAAAAAAAAAAAAAAACTTTTTAAGTTATTATTAAAGTTATTGTAAAGGCTGCTTAAAAATGCGATAGTCTAATGAATGAATACAATGATAACATCTAAATAAATGTACAAAAATAAACAGCAAAGCAACCCATCTTCAAAATAATAACCGGAAAATACAGAAATAATAATACATAATTAATATACAGCGCCGCCACTCCCACCACGCACTGTGCGTCAACCAATTCTCACTCCCAAGGCATCAAAAACTGAAGCATGGTCCCTAATACCTATAAAGACGCGCTAGGACCTACAGTCAGAACACCGGCCCGCGGCATAGGCGGTATAGGCAAATGCTAAGGGCGCCACTCATCCATAGGGCCGCCAGAATGAGTGAACGAGTGAATTTTTTTTTTTTTTTTTACATATATATATATTTTTTTATAATAGGCAATTATTTAAAAAACATTCATTCGAAATACTACAAAAAAAAAAAAAAAAAAAAAAGTCCGGCTCTTCAATCTTCCCCCGCCCATCGAGTGCTTGAAGTGCGTCAGAAACAGAGCGCGCGCACGATCAGTTGTTGGTAATTTGTTGTGTAGCGTGCCCGACGCCGCATCCTATGTAGACAGCACTGCTTTTGTTAACACACAGCTCGTAGAAACGGGCCTGGCAGCTCGCGCCAGTTCTAGACACGGTGAAAGTTTCCTGATTGTGACGGAAGGCCGAATTTACATGGCACATTATAAATGAGCATAGTCTGCGATAGATACAGTGCCAAAAAGAAGAGAAGAGGATAAAGACAGAGGTAAAGAGATGTAGTGAAAGAACAATTTATTGCATAGGAGTAAGATACTATAATTTCATGGCAGTTATTTTTACCTTAAACTTATTGTTAGCAGTTGTTCTGAGTCCCCAGACAGTGATTTTGTACAATCATGTCATATTTAAGACGCATTTTTTATTAATGTTTTACTCTACAGTTGTGCAGTTTTGGGGGGATACAGTACAGGCCAAAAGTTTGGAAACATTACTATTTTTAATGTTTTTGAAAGAAGTTTCTTCTGCTCATCAAGCCTGCATTTATTTGATCAAAAATACAGAAAAAAAATGTAATATTGTGATATATTATTACAATTTAAAATAATTTGTTTTCAATTTATTATACTTTAAATTATCATTTATTTCTGTAATGCAAAGCTGAATTTTCAGCATCATTACTCCATTCTTCAGTGTCACATGTGACATCCAGTCTATCACATGATCCTTTAGAAATAATTCTAATATGATGATTTATTATGAGTGTTGGAAACAGTTCTGCTGTAATGTGTGTGTGTGTGTGTGTGTGTATATGCTAAATCATGAACACAATGAACGGGTGAAATGGGCTGTGATGCATGGGGCACCAGGTAAAATCTTGCTTAGGGCAGCAAATTGGTCAGGGCCGGCCCTGCCTACAGTGCTTTCAGTGGAAAGCATTTGGTGTCTATGAAATCAGGTTCAAGAAGTCTCATTCAGCACACATCGCGATACTTGCTATCAGTTTACAAGTGCAACAGGTTCGGTGAGTAGTCGTAAATACGCTCTTTTAATGCCTGTTAAAAAATGTATTCTGTCTTCTTTATTAATCAGATTAGCTCCATATGTTTAATGGCTGTATTATATCGGTCAACCGCGGCTGTCTTTGAGTTTCATTGTGTTTATATAAATGAACACAGCTGCTAATTAGTGTGATTAAACTCTATCTGTCACGTGACGTGCCATAGACCTTCAATCCGTTTTATATTAATTTCAGGATCAATGAATTAAGTTGTATTTGTAATAAAATCATGGTAACCACGACAATAAGAATAGTAACAAATGAAATTTGAAGTTAAAACACAGTAAATGGGACATTTACCATGTTTTTACCACAGTAACTGTAGTTTTACTATGGTATAGTAATAGCACAATAATCACTAAAATAACTATAGTTGTACCACTGTAATGGAAGTGTTTTAATGTGCTTTTATATGACAGATATCACAGTAAACACATTTATTGTACCATGCTTGTAATACCTTTTTAATGTAAATCCAAAACTTGTAAAAAAAAAAAAAGTTCTTGCAGTTCATTCATATAAGTTCATATCTTAGTTTATATCTTAAATGTTTTGCTCACAGATCACTATTAACATTCTGCATATAATTCTATTTTATTTTCTCTCCCCTTTTATTTATTTTTAGCTGTAAAGACGTAAAGGAAGCAGTCACCCCAGTGGTGTTTCTGGAGAGGTATTCCTTCAGAAATGGAGAAGACAGAAAGCTGTGGAGGCAGACATTTGCAGCAGTAAGTCTGTGATAGTTTTACCCTTTTATCAAACATTCCTGCTGTTATCATTTGAACAGAGTTTGAAGTCTTGGAGTCTTCACTGATGAGCTGATGAGTTGAATCAGGTGTGTTTGATCAGCGAGACATCTCAAATGTGCAGTGTTGGGGTTCTCCAGGACCAGGATTGGGAACTACTGCCTTATGGGACACATTTAAGTGTTTACAGAGATTTTTACAGCGATACAAACAATTTGTTTACAGATATTTTTTTATTTTTTTCAACTTTCCATTTTAAAATAAACTTCTAAATGTGTTTTCAATAGTCCCTATTAAAGATGAGGACCCACTTTATATTAAGTGGCCTTAACTATTATGTACTTATAATAATTTAGTACAATGTACTTATTGTGTACATACATGTTTTTACATTGTACATATTTGAAAAAAAAACTACATGTAATTACATCTGTATTTAATTTCTGTAATTACATTTATAATTACACTGTTGACCCATACTTTACACCTTAATCCACCCTTAAACTTACCCATACCTCCAACCATCTCCCTTACCTTACCCCATCCCACCTGAATAGCAGCAAAAGTCTTTTACAAAACAATATGAACACAATAAGTACATTGTACTTATTTTTTTTTACGTAAGTACATAGTAGTTAAGGCCAACTAATATAAAGTGGGACCAAAGATGACCATTAAATTTGTGGTGCTTCTAATTAAGTGATAAAAAGCAGTTGCAAATTATGTACAAAATAAATATACTTTTTCTGTATCTAATTATTCAATATCTAATTATTATTATCATTAATATTTCACATACATTGGAAAGGTTTGCGTGACCTCTTGTGAGATCTTGGCAAAAAGTCTCACGATTAATTCTAAAACATGATGCATGATGGGATACACTAAGCGTTGTATAGCGCTCCGGAGCAGTATCGGAGAGGTTTAGTGTGTGTTAAGGATGCTGCGCTTTGGCATTATTAAGACTTGTACACACACTGTCACGTGCACAGTATCTGGACAGGGTCACAGTCTTTAAAATGATCCCTAAATACAGTCGCACATCAAAGTCTTAATAATTCAGTAATTCAATTTAACATTTGTATAATATTGTACAAGCCCCAGGACAATCTCATCTGACACTATCACAATATTGGTAAATCAGTTGCCCCACACAGTCAGAAAGTTTATATTGTCTATTGGATTGGATATTTCATTGTATTCGCTGTAATTTTTATTTTTATTTTTAAATTTTTCTTTCTTCATTATCTTGACTGTTAAAAGCTCTTCTAGGGACAGGTGTTGCAAATTAGCCATGACTATAAACACTGTGATACATGCATCAGATTGTTCTTTATGTAATAATCTATGTTTAATTTTGTATCTGTCCCTATTCAAATAAACAACAAATAAATAAATAAATAAATATTGGCTTCTTATTTAATTACTTCAAGTAAGCCCCATCAGTTCATGTTCCATATATCAAATTTTTGTACATTTTATTATTAGTGGTTCCCAATCCTGGTCCGGGAGAACCCAACACTGCACATTTGAGATGTCTCCCTGATCAAACACACCTGATTCAACTCATGAGCAAATCAGTGAAGACTCCAAGACCTCAAAAGTGTGTTTTCCAGATAAGAGAGACACCAAAACCGTGCAGTGCTGGGGTTCTCCAGGACCAGCATTGGGAAACACAGTCATCAGGTCATGAAAAGTTCGACACACACTTGTGGTCCTCATGCTCACTCGAACACTTGGGCTAAATACAGGAAATATGTCAAATAAATAATCAAGTGGGCTATTGCAAAGATGGCAAGTGTGGGAATTTGGACAGTGCAACAGTTTAAGAAACCACAAATGCTGTACAAATTATAACAGGAGGAATGTTTGATAAAAGGGTAAAACTATCACAGACTTACTGCTGCAAATGTCTGCCTCCACAGCTTTCTGTCTTCTCCATTTCTGAAGGAATACCTCTCCAGAAACACCATTGGGCTGACTGCCTTTACGTCTTTACAGCTAAAAATAAAAATAATAAAAAGGGGGAGAGAAAATAAAATTGAATTACATACAGAATGTTAATAATGATCTGTGAGCAAAATATTTAAGATATAAGCTGATGTGAATGAACTGCAAGATGGAAAAAATAAATGTATTTATTTTATTATTATTATTGTTATTTTTTAATTTTTTGGATTTACATTAAAAGGTATTTAAAGCACGGTACAGTACATATGATTACTGTGATATCTGTCATATAAAAGCACATAAAAACAACTAACATTACTGTGATACAAACATAGTTAGTTTGGTGATTATTGTACCATTAATGTACCATAGTAAAACTACAGTTACTGTGTTTTAACTTCAAATTTCATTTGTTACTATTGTAAGCATTGTGATTACCATGATTTTACTACAAATACAACTTACATCTTTGAACATGAAATTAATATAAAAAGGATCAAAGGTCTATGGCACGTCACGTGACAGATAGAGTTTAATCACACTAATTAGCAGCTGTGTTCATTTATTTAAAGCAATGAAACTCAAAGACAGCCGCGGATGACCGATATAATACAGCCATTAAACATATGGAGCTAATCTGATTAATAAAGAAGACAGAATACATTTTATAAAAGGCATTAAAAGAGCGTATTTACGACTACTCACCCAAACTGTGGAACTGATAGCAAGTAGCACGATGTGTGCTGAATGAGACTTCTTGAACGTGATTTCATAGAGATAAACATCTCATGCCCTCACGTCCAAATATTGACGGCAAAAGTTTCCCACTGAAAGCAATGAAGGTCGTAGTACATTGGTATTGCGACGCCAAGAGGCACATTTGACGTCTTCATATGACGCTAGAGGCGATTGACCATGGTTCAGATTTTGACGCCTTCGGAATGAGAATGGGTTGGGTTGCTCAACCGGTGATCAGTGAAATCTGACTCCTGCAGCACGTGATGGATGCAGGGTTGCCAAGTGCACCTTTTATCTTTCTTTGATGGATTTTGGCTACTTTTAAACTGTTACCATGGGTTGATGTCCCCGTTTGAAATGTTCCATAAATTACATTTAACTGAAATGCTTGTATTGAAACATTTTGCATTCTGGGATAAAACTGTGCTAGATGTTAAGTTTTGTGAAGGATGGCCGCTGATATTAAACTTTTTATCAAGAGGTAAAAAGAGTCAAGAGTCAAGAGGTTGACTGTGTAGTGTGTTGCTGGTTGTTAATAAACGTATTGTTCATCTGCAGAAATTGCTTATTTATGGTCATTTTACATGGTGTCAAAAGTGACTGAAAATGGTGAAGTTTAATCCACCATCAAGTTTTTCTTTCAATAAGCCGACGGAATGGATTGATTGGAGACAAAGATTTCAGCGCTTCCGAACGGCTACAAAGTTAGACAAAGAGGACGGAGAAGTGCAAGTGAGTTGTCTCATTTACGCCATGGGGAGTGAAGCAGAGAACATTTATAAATCATTCGTGTTCACGGAAGAATGACAGAGAAATGACTTTGCAAACGTCCTGGGAAAGTTTAACGAGTATTTTTTCACAAGGAGAAACGTCATTCATGAACGTGAATGCTTTCACCAGCGCATGCAACAACCCTGGCGAAAGAGCAGAAGCGTTCATCAGAGCGCTGTATGAGCTGTCTGAGCACTGTGAGGTCGGCGCCATGAGAGACGAAACAATTTTCGACCGCAT
Source organism: Carassius auratus (assembly GCF_003368295.1). NCBI lineage: Eukaryota > Metazoa > Chordata > Actinopteri > Cypriniformes > Cyprinidae > Carassius > Carassius auratus. The sequence continues at coordinate 217,488 of NW_020524791.1, read as the reverse complement.
CGTGGTCGGTTGGATAAAGATCTCTCTCGGAGGCTGCAATTGATTACTGATCTCAGACTAGCACAAACAATACAGACTGTTCATCAATCGGAGGACGTGGCCACACAAGTCAGCATGCAAGGTGAAACGGTGAGCATGGTCAGAGCAGTTGTCAGCACAAGTAAACAACCTGTGAGGGAACAGTGCAAACCTAAAGACAAAATCCGAGGTGACATTTATGGAAAATGTGGACAGTGTGGGAATGCAGTACATGCAGGATATGAGCGCTGCCCTGTAAAGAAAGGTACAGTAGGTGGCCAGCCTTTCTGGGGCTTACCGCCACGCGTACCGCCGCGACTGTGCCGCGGTGGTAACTGTAATTCAGTCACGTGTTAAAATCATTCGCGAAACTACCGCCAGGTGGCGCAAAGGGACGGATTGCGAAATGAATGCAATTGTAAAATTAGATAAAAGAAGGAAGTAAAACAACAATAACATTATGATATAACATTGTAACATTTAAAAAAAAAACTGTTTTTTTTTTTTTACAATTTGTTAATTATTTAAATGTAGGATAGTCTTAGACTACAGTCTACTAAACAAAAATTAAAAGAAGACCTTAACGCAAAGGATCATATGCATGCTATTTTTATTAAACAGTAAATAAATATAAGGCCTATATATATATATATATATATATATATATATATATATATATATATATATATATATATATATAGGCCTTATATTATATATATATATATATATATATATATATATATAGGCCTTATATTATATATATATATATATATATATATATATATATATATATATATATATATATATATTATATTATATATATATAAGCTAAATGTTTTAATTTAATTTTCATTTCGATTCATTCTTGGTTTAAAAAAAATCTTCATGTTCCATATGCAGAGCGAAATGGGAACGGTCCAGCATTTAGCAATAATTAGTATTAACTCTGTTATTATTCTTGATTTTTCAAACTACCAGCATTTTTGAATTATGCCTTATGTGTGACCAAAAATTAAGTATTATTTGTTTCAGCTGATCGTGCTGGTGCCTCGCGCACATAATGGAAACAGAAGTCGTTCACCAGACATTCGGCGTGAGCACTCTGACATATTGTTAATTATGATTTTTTTTTCATCAATACTGAAACGCACACAGCCTATTTACCTCATGAATAATAGCCTAGTTAAGCTTCAAATGGGCAACATCACAAATATGGAAACGTTTGATTTCTCCCGATTGAGCCTATAGCCTATTTTTTTCCTCTCACAAACTCTGATTAATTTTTTAGCGTGTTTAAAAAAAAAAAAAAAAAAAAAAACATGCAGCAAACGAAAATAGGTGATTGATCCGTTAAAATGAAACCTATACACGACGATATTTTTTTCCTCTGACAAACGTAATTTATTTTTTAGCGTGTTTAAAAAATAAAAACTAAAGAAAACATTCAGCAAGTGAAAATAGGCGATTAATCCATTAAAATGTGTTATTCTTGGTTAACAGTACTAATTATAATTATTTTACTTCAGAACAGAGCCTGGGACTAATCTAGGTTATCCATGTTTTTTTTTTTTTTTTCTTTTATTGCATCTGAAAATGACTTTGTTCATTACATTCACTTCACGCGATCTGGCGCAGATCAGCCTGCCGCAAAGCTCAGCTGTGGACGATTTAAAAATGTTTGTAAACATTTGTAAATATAAAGCAGTGGTTCTCAACCCGCGGCCCGTCACGAATTCTAATGCGCTCTGCACAACATGCTGAAAAAAAAAAAAACCTTTATCAGTTTGTAAAATCTTATTGTTTACATCAATTAAAAAAAATATGCTACTAATGAAATATAAGCTATATCCTAATGTTTTTAAGTGATTTTTTTCTCCTTCATATATTATTTTTTAGACATGGCATAAGCATTTAACGAACACATACAAGCGCGCACTTTGGCAGAATTCAATTCAAATAGTCATCAACAGCCATTAGGTAAATTGCCTGTAAGGTAAAATTGCGCATCAGAATGGACAAATTAGTTTTTTAAGGGAGAAAAAAAAGAAATTCAAAAAATGCCAGCGAATCAACGTACAAACTGTCAATAGTTGCAGTATCAGTATTGAAGGAGAAGTGCTGTTTTTTTTTTTTTTTTTTTGCCCTGCAAATCACTTGAAGAAGTTCAGATAAATGGAAACACCATACACTATGTAAAAATCCTTAATTGAAGAAATGTGGCAAAATATCTCAAGAGAGAACCTCATTTTATTAAATTCAATAGTGCTTTCCTTATTTGGGTCAAAATAGGCTACATTTGTGAACGCACATTTTCTGAAATGTTGCGCGTCAGGTCATGCAAGCCTGCATCTTAAACCCTCTGTCAAACTTTCTATGTCCGCGAGTCCGCTATGGACCGCTAGGTAGGCGTGATGTAAAAATCGTCATTGGAGAGTGTGTGCAGAGGCTCTAGCAGACGACCGCGCGGACAGGTGCGCGTGGTCAGTAGGCTTCAAAAGCAAAATTGCACATGTGCAGCCAGGCAGAGTGAAGAAGCTCATTGCTACTCGAACCTGTGCAATCCGTCAATAAAAGAATATAAAGACAGTCAGTTATGCAATAATTCTGGGCAATTGCAGAGCTGGCCATCAGCCTGCGCATTCAGAAGTAGGCCTATAAATTGAAGAAGTCTGCGTCCGTGCTGGCCGTGTACGCGTCCGAATTGCTCATGCGGAAAGTATAACAGGCGTTACAATCGCAACTTCTTTGTGTTACTCCTTTCAAGCTGAATCTCACAAAATTGGTCAGCTCCCGACAGCATCAGGTGTTTTATTTATGGGGAGTAGAATTTTTTATTTCAATGAATGTAATAGATTATATATCATAATAGTTAGGCTATAATATTAAAATTCAGGTTGGTTTGTATTACTGATGTAATATGTAAATTATATGCGTAGACTTGCGCTTAGACCATAGTGCGGCCCGCTGGAAAAAAAGGTTGAGAACCACTGATATAAAGGTTGCTGTCCCATTTTATACAGGAATTGTTCATTTTAAAAAATCGAATTATATTGTTAGTTCTAATTATATTGTTAACACAAGTTCATTTAGAACTTTTTTTACTTATAAACTCCTTGAGAATTTAAAGTTAGTTTAATAGTATTTAAATTCAAGTAAAAAAAAAAGGTTTTAATTGCTTAAATTATTTTTATTAATTAATAATATGTTATCATGTTTATTCTTGTAAAAATATATATGTGCTTATTCTTTAGGAAAACAAGGGAAAAAATAAGGGACAATCCGAATATTTGTTTTGCTTTACCTGTTTATGTAAGCTACAATTATTCAAATAATAATAATAATAATACAATAATGTCATTAAAAAATACCATTGGCCTGAGTAATTTTGACCATTATAGAATTGTGACTTTAAAGATTAGTAATTTAGGTGGTAAAAATACTGTGAAATTAATAATGGCATAGATTTTAGAGCATAACAACTGAAGGTTTATGAAACATTAGCCAATAAAGCATTTTTTTAAACAACGGAACTTAAAGTTTTGAACTAAAATATTATTTCAACCATACAGCATGTGAATAAATAAAATGCATAATTTTCATAACATTTCATTATTCATAAAATGCATAACGTTTCTGGTGTTTGGATATGTACTTCAATATAATGAGCTCCAAGTTTAAGAATAGTCCTAGACTTCTTTCTCTCTTTAACAGCATTAGCTCAATGATATACGTCTTCCTTCCGTTAGACTTTTCCTGCCTTGCTAAATGTTGGGCTCATGATCAATAAGTTTGCCTCAATCTGATTCAGTAAAGTCAAACCGCAGACAGTGAAGCCTCGGAGACCCGCGCGCTGAGGCGGGAACAGAGGACTACGCATGGTCTTAAAGCCTCCCGCAAACATCCACGATCACAAATAACAATAATTTTCGTAAAATAATGATTAATTATTAATTGATGATTTGTTATTATCATTATGGTCTTGTGAAAATAATAATATGGGCTGCGAGAAAATTATGAAGTGTAGTGCAGGCATGTTTCAGCCCAGTAACACACCGTTCCTCAGAGCCAAAACACAGACCGAATTCTGTTCAGCTGGAGGGGGTTGGGTTTTGGATAGTTATTCATGGCTTGTGGGGTCGATAGGTGTGAATTGCTCTTTCATATGGACAAGTGTCTTATGAGGCTTTCACTTGCTGAACCGGTTTATATAGGACTGTTGTTTTGGTTATATTCACAATGCTGGCTCTCTCCGACGAAAGAAATGCAACATTCACACATTACACTATTCCTTTTCGTTTAAAAACATTTCAAGCTTTCTGTAGATATATTTTTAATGTAGCCTACCTATGTGAGACACCACGATATTATGTTAATTAAAAAATTATACATTCATTATCATGAAAAATTAAAGTGATGAGACGGCGCCTCCCTGTCATTAATGCACATTAATAATTTTTGCACAAACACTTGAATATGAGCTTCTTATCACGAGTAAAATTCATGCCAACAGCCAACATATTTAGCTTGATCAGAAGGTTGACTGCAAGAGTCAAGCGGGATGTTAAGAGTTTGTCTGTTTCTTTTACTGATTATTTTCGGGTTAAAGCATGATTTAAACAGATTCACTCTCAATCACTTTCGCAATAATGCGTTCAAACAAATGTAATCTTACAGTGCTACATTATCAGCATGCTATCTGATTTTGAAATCTTGAAGAAGTTAATCGATCTGTTTAGATAAAATAACTGACAAAGATTTTATTTTCATCACAAACAAAATTTTCACAGCAGAAAGCAGCAATTAAAGATGTAGCTAATGTTTACAATGTTATTAGTTTGGCATGTGATATAGGGAAAAAGTTTACACATAGCTTAAGCCACTTTGAAACTCTTCTGTTATTTTTTTAAATTATTCTTATTATTTTATATGCTTTGTTATGAACATAACATTTCAAACATACTGAAATACTTTATACACTGGGTGAAGGCGGAGCGTGTTTCTGGTTTCAGTTCGTGCGGAGGGGAAGTCGTTGCTTCTCACAGACTCTGCTGCGAGTGAGAGAGATGTTTCAGCTGACAAAACGAACATCCGCCAAAAATCAACCTACAGCAATGCTCATTTATTGACTCGCCAGGCTTTACTTTTGTAGGTCGCATGGCAGCAAATAATTTGATAATATGACCATGCAGTCAATACAGATATTTAATAAAAACGTTAAAACAAGCAGGGCTGTAAAAAAAAAAAAAACAATAAAAAATGCATGCCAGGTCTACACTGGTCTGGAGTGGAACGATAGAAACAAAATACAACAGAACACAGTGATGGATACACTGGACACGATCCCCATCAGTGAACTGATGCTCGTTCTGTTTATGATGAACTGTTCTGACACTGCGTTCAGATGATTTGACACTATAGTGTGATGTCATCAAGTTCAGACACACTTTTCGCTGTGGGACACAGATGACAACTCTGGCGTCTGGTGTAGACACAGACAGTGACTGCTCTATTTACAAATAAATTCTATTAAAAAAAAGAAAAAAAAGAAAAAATTCTAAACCAGCGACATAACGAGATGGAAATATAAACTAGAAAAAATATTAACAGGTCCTCCATCCATGACACTGACTCACTGCTGAGCTGCCAGTTTTAATCTGAACAGCTCTTAAACTGAGTGGATGGTTAAATGCATGATGGGCTAGTATTAAATTAATCATCTTGTTGCAGTTAGAAATTTGACTGCTAAATGAATGATAAAGATCTATATTAAAACTTGTTTTGTAAAATTTCTTCGTCATTTGAATATTGATTTAAAAATCGGTTTAAATCATAAATCATTTTTTTTTTTCTTTTTTTTTTCTGGGATTTTTTTTAGACCATATGATATTACCCTACTTTAAAAGCAAGTAAAGAATGTTCCCTTTAAAATTGTACAAAAAAAACTGTACAAAATAATTTAATTTTTTTACATCGAGTTAAAATCTGAACAGAAAATACACAGTCACAAAAAACTGGCAATATTATTATGTAAAATGTGCCACCAGTACAAAAGTCACTTTAGAGGAAAAACAAATGTTTTCCTGATCTGATTTCTAATCATGAGGGACCCACTTTATATTAAGTGGCCTTAACTACTATGTACTTACATTTTAATTAATAATTTAGTACAATGTACTTATTGTGTTCATACATGTTTTTACATTGTACTTATATTTAAAAAACTACATGTAATTACATCTGTATTTAATTTCTGTAATTACATTTATAATTAAACTGTTGACCCATACTTTACACCTTAACCCACCCCTAAACTTACCCATACCTCCAACCATCTCCCTAACCGTACCCCATCCCACCTCAGTAGCAGCAAAAGTGTTTTACAATACAATATGAACACAACAAGTACAAGACCACCTAATATAAAGTGGGACCCATTACTGCATTATCCACTTTACAACAACTAAAACAAACTATTTGCATTATTAGTCAGATTTATCAACTATCCTTGTGACGGATGATTTTTAAAGCTTTATTTAACCAATCAGATTCAGATTCTGCCTCCAAACCATAATTTTGTTCTCGTTCTTTTTCTGTTTTATTTATGACAATTAAAGTTATTATGAATAGTTACCATCTTTCCATTAAAACTGACATTCTTTCAAAATATTTATTTGCATAATTCCTGATATTAAAACATTGACTATACAGTGTGTGCATAATTATTAGGCACGTTGATATTCTGATTATATTTTTTTATAATCATATATATTTTTTATAATTATATATTTTACCAATTCCAAACCACACCAATCTTAATAGCTACTATTCACTTTGTATTTAATCATTTATAATGATATATAATTGTCCATGAAGGCTGGAAGTGAACTCTTTATATTCAGTTGTGCAGAATTGTTAGGCAGGTTTTCTTTTACTGATAAAATGAGCCAAAAAAGTGATTTCACTTTTTAAAAAAATGATTAAATCCCCATGAGAAATATAAAAAACTAATGCAATACAGAAATTGCAAAGTTAAGGCATGACCATTGGACAATGAGATGCACGCTGGGTCAGAAAAAACAGGTGGAGTAGAAGACACGTTAACTGCAAAAGAATTAAGAATAAATGTGAAGAGTTAGATGTAAAACAATCAGGAAACATTTAGTCTCCAGCACCAGCGTTTTCCAGAACTGCAGCCTTCGAGTCTCCAGAATCACAAGCTGTCAGGTTCTCTGAGACTTTTGCTTGGGTCAAAAATCCTAAAATATGACCCTCAGTTAATAAGAATCACATGCTGAAGTGTTGTGAAATACATGAAGACTATGTTTTATAGGTTTTATGGACAGATAAGTTGAGAGTGACTCTTGAAGGACCAGCATCACATCCTTTTATACCACTGTTTGAAGAATTGATCTTCCAGAATCTGCAGTAAGTTTTAGGAGCTCATATTTAGTCAATCTCTTATCCTGAAAGGTCTTGAAGAATTAACTTCCAATTCAGTTTAATATCCTAAATGTACAATTGCAGGGTGCTTTTAAGTGAATGAATACATAAATTAATTTGTACTGTACTAAACATGAAATAAATAACATTTTTTTCTAACATTTTTAATCACTCACACAAGCATCTTCAGATTATAATGTGGATCATCCTTCAGATCAGAGAGCAGCTTCACTCCTGACACTCCTAGTTTATTCCCAAACAGATTCAGATATCTCAGGTGTGAGGGGTTTGATCTCAGAGCTGAAGCCAAAGCAGCACAACCTTCATCTGTGACTCCACAATCACTCAACCTGTAGAGAACAATGACACTCTTCAGTCTCTCAGTTCAGGATCTACAGATCAGATCAGCAGAAACTTCACAATCAGAAAGAAACCACAACATGATTTACAGATCCAGTCTCAGGATCAGACCCACTTCTGATTGACAGAGTTCATTTTAATACAATAAAAAAGTATGTTTGTTTTTTCTTTACACGAAAACCCTAAAATATTCAACACATCTTTATGATGTGAAAAACACACTGAAACAAGGAAACATATTTCCTACAGCTGAGTGTGAGACTATCATTTCTGCTCATTGTTTAAGTATAAGGCCACAGACGGGCAAATCACTTTTATTGTGAATATTAATGAGCATTCTCCTGTCTTCATATGATGTTTGAAAAAAAAAAAGAATTCAAATGTATTTTTATGTAAATTTCATAATGAGAAAAAAAATATTAAGGGTGTAACTATTAAAGGTTCAAATTCACAATTTTGAAATTACAATGTGACTCTCTCATAATACTCAGTTCCAATATTTCAGATGTTGACCAATACCATATTTGAACATTAAAAAGTATTAAGTATATTTAAATCATTATAATTAAGCTAATAATAATAAATTCATACTTTAAAGCAGTATGTAGCCTTCAAATATTTTTCACTTTAGTAACGTTGTTTTAAAAAGATCAAATGAAACCTCATATAGAACAAATGATAAGTCTATTAATCACATTTACACTACAAGATCTATTGACATCAGATTGTACTATCATTATTATTATTATTATTATTATTATTATTTGGATTATTATTATTATTATTTGTCCCATCCATTGCTGTGGTTATCACTTTGGCAATCATCACAATTTCTGATTAAGATTTAAAATGTAAATATGATAAAGGGTAAGACTTTATAACATTCAGTTGTAAGTCATTTATAAGTGATTAATGATGAAGTAATAATTTTCAAAACTTTCATAAGCAATTAATAAGTGATGTGCTAACAATTTGTGTATGTTTTGTTAATTCATTTAAAAGTGATTAGATAATATAAAAAATATTTACAAAACATGTCTATAGGTTCATGAATTATTTATATGTGATATGTTAATATTGTATATGTATATTGTATATTGTATAAGTTTTGCTCAGATCAGCAGCAACTTCACAATCAAAAAGTCACCACAACATGATTTACAGATCCATTCTGAAGCCTTGGTAACTTTATATTAAAGGGGTGGTTGACTATTTTTTCTTGGCTTGATTGTATTTATGGGGTGCAGTCTAACATGTGTTAATGCTTCATAAAAATAAAAAAACAAACAAAAAACAATTTCACACCAAGCCAGTTTTCAGATGTATAAACCAATTCTAGAATGATTTACGGTTCTTTGAAGACTGACAGTTAACATCAGCACTGAAGGACTGTGCTAGAATCCCACAATCCTACCTTAAACCCTTAAACAGGGTTTCCACAGGTGTTTAAAAAGTCTCAAATTGTACAAGAAAGTCTTAACTGTGATTTCAAGAGGTTTTACATTTGGGGATGTAAAGACTAGAGTCTGGAGCTGCGCTGCTTTTTGTTCTGCTGTTAGCGGGGATATAGTTATAGTTCTGCCAAAAGAGTCACCTGCTGACAGAGAATGAATGTGCATCTTCAATAAAACTGTTGTTTTGTTTAGATTTCAGACAAATCCTAAAATCGCCCCATGTTTTTACCCTGCAAACACACAGAGCTTTAAATGTGAACTGGTGGATCGATAAGAAGAGAATGCATTTAAACATTAAACACTATAGGGATGTGAAATATGTATTGTTTGTGATAATATCGTAATTGTTTTTACGATGTTTGATATGATATTGATTACATCACGAAATGAACAAAACACACCTACAGAGTGCACGCATACATTAGGTGATAAAGTCTATAGGTTATACTAGTGCGCGTGCACATTTAGACTGCGTTCACTGCCTGAATCAGTCTATTTAAATACATTTAGAATTATCACATAATCCAAGACATGGGGCAGAAAATGTGTATATAATATAATTTTATTTAATTAATATCACACAAAAAGTGAAGTACACAAAAAGTTATACAACAGTTCAATAAAAAAAGAAGTCAGTATTAAGAGACTTACGGTTTAGACACCATATTTTCTCTTTTTGCTCTATTTCTCCAACAAAAATCATTTCAAACACAGCCACAGCTCTGTTTTGTGTCTCTGAGTAACAGGACAGTGTTTCGTTCCTGAATGAATGAATCATTTAAATGATTCGGTTCAGTTGTAATGACTCCTTTAACAGTGACTTGCTGCCACCTGCTGGCAGTTTTAATTTCACATTTAAGATACTTTTTCTTTTTTTAAATAATTTCAAACATCAGTTTTCAGTGTTTTATGTTTAATATATCAAAGCACTATTTACGCATTTGTAACAGCAGGTTGAAGTGTTCCATGTCCCTCAGAGCTGTTTTAAACAGTATGTAAACATCTAAATGACACTTCAGATGCAGCTGAAGATTTAAGATCAATTTAGTTGATACTGATTTCAGTTGTTTGCTTACAGCCCAAATGAATGAATTTGACTCAAAAAATGGTACATACTTTTAGAAAAAATGTCTTAAAGGTAAAAATACACATAAACCTTGTTGGAAATGATTAATTAATTTCACTGCTATGAACTGACCACACAGAATATGAAGAATATATATAAAAAAATGCAGGAGTCAGCTGTCCTCGACAGTTTCTAAGAAGTGAGCACAATAACACACTCATCGAAATATTGTCTAATTATCTATACCAATAAAATCCCAGAAATTGTATGAGATATTTTCTGTTAATATCGCACACTTCTAATTTATGTTAACTGATATAATAATTTATTGATAATAATTCTTAAATGAATATTATAATTGATACTTTTGAATCATCCATTTCCTTTAAAGTGGTGTAAAGGCCAAAATGTAAAGTTTATCATTTTATAAATCGTTTTGTGACACCTTGTATCTAAATTGTAAATTATGCTTTTTATTGTAATTTTACAGTTTAATATGGTAATATAGACATTGCTCTACCCAGCTCATATGGTATTCATTTTATTTTTGCAGGTCTTAAAAAAGGTCTTAAAAAGTCTTACATGTTAGCTTAAAAATCCTGCATTTATATAATCTTACCAGAGTTTCTCCAGTTTGCAGTGAGGATTCTTCAGTCCATCAGAGAGCAGCTTCACTCCTGAGTCTCCTAGTTTATTTCCAGACAGATTCAGTTCTCTCAGGTGTGAGGGGTTTGATCTCAGAGCTGAAGCCATAGAAGCACAACCTTCATCTGTGACTCCACAATAACTAAACCTGTGGAGAACAATGACACTCTTCAGTCTCTCAGTTCAGAATCTACAGCTCAGATCAACAGCAACTTCACAATCAGAAAGAAACCACAACATGATTAACAGTTCCAGTCTAAAGCCTTGGCAACTTTAACCTTATTCGGACGGGACTAATTTTACAGGGGGTCGAGAAATCTATGTTACACAGATGTACTTGGTGATTTTAATCCCGTCCGTATCTGCAACGTCTGTATTTTTCTCACACAACCTCTGTTTTAATTTCAGAGCAAATTACCTACTGTTTTTCAGCAAACTCAGTGATCCTCTGAGAAAACTAATCCTGTCTGAATGCGAATGTCTGTGATTGCCGGCGATATTTTATTTCACAACGCATTTCCTCGTGTGTTTTGGCCAACGTGTATTACCGTAGATGCCCTTAATATACAATTGATATTTGCTTACCGGCAAATAAATAATAATAAAAAATTATAAAAATTATAAAACCAAGAGCAAGTTCCCGTAAACTGTTAATACTGGCTATTGTAATATCAGCATCAGGTGTGATTACTCACATTAATTTATGCACTCAGTTACATAATGTTTTAATTACACATGTTCCTTTATGAAAATTAAACATGGGTTTAGCCTACTACTTCAAAAAAGGAACCACACATTAACATATAGGTATAGGTTTTGCTATACTTGTCAGGATCCTGCCCTGACAGTCCTGTCCATGTAGTCGCTGTTCCATGTTTCTTTGTTTGTTTTGTCTCTAAGCACATGGTTCTGTCTTTGTTTGTGTCTGCCACGTGCTCCTCTTGTCCCACCTCCTTGTTACCCCTGGTCACGCCCCCTTGTTTAGCCCTTGTCTGCTTGATTGTTTTCACCTGATCCTCATGTGTACTGTTCTATATATCGGGTTCTCTTTCCTTGTGTCTCTGCTGGTTAGTTTTTGGTGTTTACCTGTTTCTTGGGCCAGAATTTATCCTTTTGATCTTGCTCAAGTTGTTTTTGATCTCTTGTCTAGTCAATCAATATCCTTGGTTCCTTTTTGGCTTTTAGCTCTATCTAGTTCTTGTTTTTTTTATTGTGCATATCCTAATCTAGTTTTTGTTTTTATCTTTTGATTTAGGATTTCATTTACTCAGTTTGAGAGTGCAGTTCCTTTTTGGATCTTGGCTTTTTGTTTTTAAACTCGATTTATTTCTTTGGATAGTTTTGTTTATTTTGCCTTTTGTTCACTCTTTGTTTTCAATTTTCTGTGTCATTTTGAGTCTAGTCTTGTTTTTGTGTATTGTCCCGTCTTGCCCCCATTCAGATTTCCTGGCCACTGAACCCCACTGCCTGGAAGCAGCTCACCTCTCTGACGTGTCAAGTCTCTGGTCTTGTGAGTCTCTACCTGGCAACTAGACTGGTGACATTTGAGTTTAACTTGAAGCTACGGGTTTCCTGTGTCTACCTGGCCCTTCCTCTGGAGCTGCCTACTCTGTGCTTGGGCCCGTGGTCATCTTGGACTGTCTCAGTGGTCATCCCTCCTGCCTGTGTTGTCTGCCCTGCCCATCTGTTTGAACTGTTTCACTGCAAATTCCCCCAGCTGTTCCAGTCTATGTTTTGTTAATAAAATACCCTTGTCTGCTCATTCTGCATTTGGGTCCCTTTTCTTGCAGATCCCTGACAATACTAGCCATTTAGCATTTGTTGTGTAATAATACTAATGGCAATCATTCTGAATGAATGCAATGTGTAGCGAGGAGTCAGAGGCATTCGGATCCAGGTGCAGAATTTTATTAAGAGAATGGTCATACAGGCAGAAATCAGGAACGGCGTCAGGTATGTTAGGGATATCCAGAATCATTAAGGGTAACAAGCAGAGATCAGGACAGGCAGCAGAGAATCAGAGTCGGATTAAACAATCCAAGATATACACGGGATGAACAAACAATAGGAAAATTGCAAGGTGAATGTGATGCAGTGACTCATGGGGAATTTAGTTTCTAGTGTCCAAGTGATGATATGGAGTGGTCCTGAGTGGAGTGCCCTCTACTGAAGTTCAAAAATATAGTTTGAGTGTGGTGCAACAGTATGAGAGGTGCTAGTGTCCACGTGATGATTTGGTGACATCTGGTGGTTGATGGGTAGAATGGTCCTGAGTGGAGTGCCCTCTACTAAAGTTCATGGGCACTCCAGCTAATGATCGTGACACAACGCACACATACAGAGTGCTTGATCTCTGTGATGCCCAGATGCACAACAGACCCTCCCACCTCTGTAATAAACACAGAGATGTAGTCCTGTCCGAATTGGTATATGAAAATCGCAGACGTCAGGAAGAATCAAAACTCAAACATAGTTTATAAAACTAGTCCCATCCAAATAGGGCTTTTCATGCATTTTTTATGTTAAAGACAAAAAAATAAATAAACAACAAACTATAGAAGTATAATATATAGTACAGTTTATCATTTTACTGGGAAAACAACATATGCACAAGAAGAATTGTATCTTTGTAAATCATAATAAGTGAGTATAAACCAGGATTTAGGTGAAATATGATAATCTCAGTTATTGTTAGGCAGATGCACTCAATTGTGATTGTGTCTTAGATGCAATCATCTGAAATTGTGCTCCTGTTTACACTTCATATTTAAATGCATTCAAACTTTATTATGTTGAGCCAAAACACACACAGACTATGAATGATATCTCATCAATTCACTTTCTTCCCTGCTCACTCGTAAGTAGACTAATTAAGTAGACTTAAGTAAATTTTTCTAGTATCTGTACTTTACTGGAGTAGTTTTATTTTGAGTAAATTTTACTTTTACTTCACTACATTCCAAAGCATAAGATCATACTTTTAACTTCGGGGTACATATTGTTACTCCCTATAATATATCACGTGCTCCGACACCCAGAAGCGGTGTCTGATTCATCATGAACGAACTGAATCTTTTCAAAATAAACTTTTAAATCTGATCGTAAATCGCACCAAATGATTTGTTTAAGAATTAGAATTATGCAATTGCAGATGTTCTGGAGTCGACCACTCACTGATTCAAATGAACCGTTTAGTGCGAGTCTCCAGAAGTAAGAACCGGGAGATCTTGTGAGTGTGCGTGTGTCTGATGTTGCTAAAAGTAAGTTATTAATGTCGAAATTTAGGATTATTATTGTAACTGAAAATCATATTTAGGTCAAAATTGTCAGTTATTGGGGAACTAAATCCGCTGAAAAGAGTGATCTATTTAAGCCAACTGAAATGCTTGAGTGCAGACAATGCAGACACATCAATCAGCGTCTCTGTGTTTTAAGTAAAAAAATAATAATAAAAAAACATTAAACTAACACAGATTAAATCAAATAACTCATGCATGTTCAAATTCCCCACTGCCATAATAGTAACAGTTTTATTAAAATGCTACCATGTCCTATGTGACGTCTGTTTTTATATTGTTTATCAACAGTAATGTTATATTGTTTGGATTAACTAGACGTGTAGACAGACATGAATGTTTATTCATAACCGTACTGAAAATAAGTAAATATTGTTACCTGATGCTAACTGTCTAGCTAACTAGCTTGCTGGTGCTAACTTGAGGTAATTTTTATAAATAATGTCCAAATATTTTTATTCAACCACCTATATATGTATAGATTACATCTGGGGAGAAAAGAAAGGATGTGTTCAGAACATGGTAACTACAGTAATTATCAAAGTGGGAAGAGATGCACCTCATTTGGCCAGGGGTGTTTTTACACCACAGACAAGGTTTGAGAAGGAAAAAATCATAATGAAAATATAATTATATTTTACTTAAAATGTTCTTCCTAACTTCAGGCCTTATTATTGTGCCATATATAACTGTGATATTCTGTAAAACAACAAACTTTAAAATACTTTTCTCTTACTGGTGAAAATCAGATGGTCAACTCTGCTTTCTTTCAGGTACATCACAGCGTAAGCTTCACAGTGAACATTACTCTCGTCAATGTAGTCGATATCAACAAAAAAAATATATCTTGACTCCATATAGTGGTTATTTTGGAAAAAATCCCAGGTATTTTGAGGAGTAGGATTATTAAAAAAATATGTGCTAATATAAAATTAAATTAAGTAGCCTATATAAAATTGCAAACATCTTTCAGTACTTTTTTACTTAAGTACATAAAAAATTTAGTACTTTTGTACTTTCACTTGAGTAAAATTGAAAAAGGAGTACTTTTACTTTTACTGGAGTAATATTTTACTATACGTATCTGTACTTTTACTCAAGTACTTGATTTGTGTACTTTGTCCACCACTGTTAGTAATACTTTCTCCTGCACAGCACTGTTGTGACTTGCTGACTGTATCTGCATTTATAGTCTTACTATTGTACTATTCTCTGAAAGGATATTTAGTAGTAGTTTGGTGAATCATAGTCAAAATTAAATTATGAACTTTCTATTGAGGATATTTAATTAAGTGAGAATGTTTCATTAATGTTTAATTAAAAGAGGACTCAGTTACAACTCAAGACAAGGACTACAGTAAGAAGTATGCAGCTCTTATTACCCCTAAAAATTTCAAAATTAGTCTTTATTTACATGTAATAAATTTATTTACATTATTTACATTTTATTTTCCTGTTCACCCAACAAACAATGGAGAATGAACATTCAATAATATTTCATCAATATCTTAACAAAATTTTAAAGATTACATCCTTAAGTAACATAATTGTTGTATATTAAATACAAAAATATAATATTATATAAAATATTATATAAAATAAAATTATATAAAGCACTATATTACACCACACAACTATACATTTGAACCTGGTGAAATATAAATGACAGAGGGTACGGAACTATATTAATTTATTTAATTTATTTTTAAATTCATCCAACCAGATCATAGAATGGGAATCAAAGCCTTGACATCCGTGTATCCGGGATAAGTCAGTAAATTTTAGTAAAATCAAAGGCTTTTCTTATCCTGTGTGAATGCACCACACCAAATTCAGATGTGGGGGGTAATTTCAGAATCACTTAATGTCCCCGGATAATACTATTCCTGTGTAAATAGGGCTAGAGACCACAGGAAACAGATGATTCTTCTGCAAAATCTGACTTTGCTGCAGCCTGGAATTGAACTACTGGTTTCTTCTGGTCAGAGGAGAACTGGCCCCCCAACTGAGCCTGGTTTCTCCCAAGGTTTTTTTCTCCATTCTGTCACTGATGAAGTTTCGGTTCCTTGCCGCTGTTGCCTCTGGCTTGCTTAGTTGGGGTCACTTCATCTACAGTGATATCGTTGACTTGATTGCAAATAAATGCACAGACACCATTTAACTGAACAGAGATGACATCACTGAATTCAATGATGAACTGCCTTTAACTATCATTTTGCATTATTGACACACTGTTTTCCTAATGAATGTTGTTCAGTTGCTTTGGCGCAATGTATTTTGTTTAAAGTGCTATATATATATATATATATAAAGGTGACTTGATTTGACTGTAAACTTCGGAAATAGTGAAGTGTAGTGAATGTTCATGAATCCATATTGCCTTCAATATTCTTAAATAGAGGTTATTTCCACATCTTTGCAGTTAATGTTTCCTTTAAGTTGCACTGTTCACTCAAATTATAAAAAATGTGATGTACACAAGAAAAGTTGTCTAGCAATGTCAGTATGCACTTCTGCTGGCACCAAGACAATTTACAGATGTATAAAGCATGTTTTAGAAGGAATTAAGATTCTGCTACAATCTCGTGTGCTACAATCCTACCTTAAATTAACCAATACATTATTTTGCCAACAAAACTTTGGTCAGATGTATTTATTTAATGTAATGGAGAAGTCTACTACACTGACAGTTACTCAATGACTGCTCAGACAAACACAGCACAATCTCTCAGTTCAGACCTGCTTCTACATGTGTTTTGAGGGGTTTGTTTCAATATCAGAGAAAATGCTAGAACTGTTTAATTATTTTGTAAATACCCCAAATCATCAACACACATCCGAATGATATAAAGCAGCTGTTTTTAGATCATCCACTCAACCAAGTATTTTAAAATTGTGTCAAAAACTTTGGAAACAATTAATGAAGATTAAAACAGCATCATTACCAATGAACTGACAGGAAACTTCATGACACAGTTTTGGTTTTCATTTTGTTCAGAATCAACAAAGGAGCAAAATTTAGGAGGATGCTGACAGATTTATATATTCTTACCTCAGTTTCTCCAGTTTACAGCGAGGATCCTTCAGTCCATCAGAGAGCAGCTTCACTCCTGATGCTCCTAGTTTATTTCCAGACAGATCCAGTTCACTCAGATGTGAGGGGTTTGATCTCAGAGCTGAAGCCAGAGCAGCACAATCTTCATCTGTCACTCCACAATCACTCAACCTGTAGAGAACAATGACACTCTTCAGTCTCTCAGTTCAGGATCTACAGCTCAGACCAACAGCAACTTCACAATCAGAAAGAAACCACAACATGATTAACAGTTCCAGTCTGAAGCCAACTTTATATTAAAGGGGTGGTTGACTGTTTTTTTCCAGGCTTGATTGTGTTTATGGGGTGCAGTCTAACATGTGTTAATGCTTCATTTAAAAATAAAACCTTATTTTTCACACCAAGCCAATTTACAAATGTATAAACCAATTCTAGAATGATTTAAGGTTCTTTGAAGACTGACAGTTAACATCAGCACTGAAGAACTGTGCTAGAATCCTACAATCCTACCTTAAACCCTTAAACAGGGTTTCCACAGGTGTTTAAAAAGTCTCAAATTGTACAAGAAAGTCTTAACTGTGATTTCAATAGGTTTTACATTTGGGGATGTAAAGACTAGAATTGCGATATGCTGAACGTGATGATTGAACTTTAAAAGGCTATGATTTCACGAGCACTGCACGTTCAGAGTCTGGAGCTGCGCTGCTTTTTGTTCTGCTGTTAGCGGGGATATAGTTATAGTTCTGCCAAAAGAGTCACCTGCTGACAGAGAATGAATGTGCATCTTCAATAAAACTGTTGTTTTGTTTAGATTTCAGACAAATGCTAAAATCGCCCCATGTTTTTACCCTGCAAACACACAGAGCTTTAAATGTGAACTGGTGGATCGATAAGAAGACAATGCATTTAAACATCTAAACAGTATAGGGGTGTGAAATATGTGTGATTTGTGATAATATCGTAATTGTTTTAACAATGTGCAATTTGATATTGATTATATCACGAAAAGCGAACAAAACACACCTACAGAGTACACGCATACATTAGGTGATGAAGTCTATAGGTTATACTAGTGCGCATGTGCATTTAGACTGCGTTCACTGCCTGAATCAGTCTATTTAAATACATTTAGAATTATCACATAATCCAAGATATGGGGCAGAAAATGTATATATAATATAATTTTATTTAGTTAATATCACACAAAGAGTGAAGTATTTTTTATTTTCTGTCAGCATGATTACAAATGTGACAGATTTTATACAACAGTTCAATAAAAAAAAGTTAATATTAAGAGACTTATGTTTTAGACACCATATTTTCTCCAACAAAAATCATTTAAAACACAGCCACAGCGCTGTTTTGTGTCTCTGAGTAACAGGACAGTGTTTCGTTCCTGAATGAATCAATCATTTAAATGATTCGGTTCAGTTGTAATGACTCCTTTAACAGTGACTTGCTGCCACCTGCTGGCAGTTTTAATTTCACATTTAAAGGGGGGGGGGGGGGGGTGAAATGCTCATTTTCACTCAATATCCTGTTAATCTTGAGTACCTATAGAGTAGTACAGCATCCTTCATAACTCCAAAAAGTCTTTATTTTTATTATATTTATAAGAGAAAGATAGTCTGTACCGATTTTTCCCGGAAAAACACGAGCGCCTAGAGGCATGACGTGTGGGCGGAGCTAAAGAATCACGAGCGTCAGTAGGCTTTTGCGTTGAGAGCGTTTGGAAGCTGTGACACAGATCCAGAGGCTGAAATTTAACAAGAGCAGCATCAGCAAAGGTGTCTCTATGTGGTATGTACTGAAACTGTGTATATTTCCTTAGCGGTTTTAGAAAATGACTAAGTTCCACTTTATGTCGTCTTTTTTTTTTTTTTTTTTTAAGCTGTACATGTGGAAAGTACAGTTTGATGACAACATCGCATGTTGTTTACTTGCTTATGCGCCGATAGCTAAGTTAACAACACAGAGATATTTGAAGCAGTTTTACTCACCGCATGCAGTTTCAACACACGATCGTGACCCTTTTTTGTTGGGACTGCATTATCCTTAAGAAATAAACGATGTGCAATCCGAAATGCAGGGAACAAACAAAAGCACTTGCACAACTCCGTTGATGCTCTGTAAAAATAAACTCCATCCACTGGTCCCTTAATGCTGTTTCTCTTTTGGTAATCTGTGCAGGGTTGTCTTGCCCTGGCAACCAAAAACACACTTCTTTTGTGACTTTTCGCGACGCTCTCCCTCTGATAAGGCTGTGTTCAGTCTCTCAGTGCTCTGCTACACGGGAGCGCGCGCTCTTCCAGCAGAAGTGCCTTAGGACCCATATAAGGAAATTCCGCTCCATCTAACGTCACACAGAGCCATACTCGAAAAAAAATTTTCGAAACTTGTGACAAACCGGAAGGAGTATTTTGGGAACAAAAATACTCCTTCAAACGTACAACTTAATTTTTGAAACTTTGTCCATGTTTAGCATGGGAATCCAACTCTTTAACAGTGTAAAAAACTCAGTATGCATGAAATAGCATTTCACCCCCCCTCCCTTTAAGATACTTTTTCTTTTTTTAAATAATTTCAAACATCAGTTTTCAGTGTTTTATGTTTAATATATCAAAGCACTATTTACGCATTTGTAACAGCAGGTTGAAGTGTTCCATGTCCCTCAGAGCTGTTTTAAACAGTATGTAAACATCTAAATGACACGTCAGATGCAGCTGAAGATTTAAGATCAATTTAGTTGATACTGATTTCATTTGCTTGCTAACAGCCCAAACGAAAGAATTTGATTTAAAAAATGGTATATACTTTTAGAAAAAATGTTTTAAAGGTAAAAATGCCCATAAACTGTCACGGTTTACGCTGCCGGAAGGAACACGGAGCCGAGGATAGATGAAATAAGGCTTTTAATATATACCATTCATGGAGCACAGCGATAGACACACGTAAGTGAGTGAGTTAGTCACAAGTGAGGAGACCCGACAAAACAGAACTGAAAGGTAAAGGCTTATGTACAGAGGATAATGGGGAAACACAGGTGGATGGAATAACTAAATTAACAGGGACATGGAACACACGAGGAAGATAATAGACACACCTGGGAACTAATCAAACTAAACACCGAAGACACAAACTGGGTCACGGGCAAAAACACACTAAATGAGTCCAGGTGTGACAGTACTCCCCCCTCCCGGCAGGTGCGTCCTCGCACCGTAGAAACAACCGAGGGAGGCATGGGTGGGAACTTGGGAGGAGGTTCCGGTGGAGGATGGACTCCCAGGAGGGGGCCAGCAGACAGGGACCACGGAGGAAGGAGCCAGGGAGGAGACAGGAGCAGGAGGAGCCAGATGGTCCACCAGAGACCA
The DNA here is from genome assembly GCF_003368295.1 of Carassius auratus. Classification (NCBI taxonomy): domain Eukaryota; kingdom Metazoa; phylum Chordata; class Actinopteri; order Cypriniformes; family Cyprinidae; genus Carassius; species Carassius auratus. The sequence continues at coordinate 196,783 of NW_020524791.1, read as the reverse complement.
GCCAGGACGGAGATCCAAGGTGGAGTCGTCGGCGGGAGGAGCCATGGTGAAGGAGGGGTCGACGACACCAGGGGGCCGACAGGCGGAGACTGCACCGGTGGGTGAGGAGCCCAAGATGGAGCAGCACAGCCGCAGAGCCAGGGGGACGTCGAGGTTCCGGAGGGCCTAGGTGGAGCAGAAGGCTCAGGCGACCAAGGCGGAGGCGGGGTCCTGGCAGACCGCTGTGGAGCCGGAGCGACCGAGGATGGAGGTGGAACCGGAGGGAAGGAGGAGCCTGACAGAGCCGGAGGGATGGAAAGACGAGGTGGAACCGGAGGAGTGGAGTCCCGAGGCGGCGGATGGTCGACGACTGACCAAGGTGGAGCCAGAGGGACGAGGGAGCCCGGTGGAGCAGGTGGGATGACAGGCCACGGTGGAGACGAGGGAGCTAAGAGCCAAGGCGGAGCCGCTGGGTTGAAGGACCGAGGAGGAGTCCAGGGCTCGGAGGCTGGAGGCGGAGACAGGGCCTTAACGCGCCAAGGCGGAGCTGGAGACTGGCAGTCCAGCAGCAAACCATCGCCCCCCAATGGCGCGGACTGAGGGTGAGCTGCGGGACTGACTGGCACCAGCAGGGATGACGAGGAACTGGCTGGTCTAGGAGGAGGAGAGAGGAGAAGGATGGGAGGAAGGACAGGAGGATCAGGGCTGGACGGAACCAGCGGAAGTGGAGCAGAGGGACCAGCAGGTTTGGGAGGAGGTGGGAGAGGGAGGCTGGGAGGGAATACAGGAGACACAGAAGATTTAGGGCTGGGTGGAACCAGCGGAGACAAAGATGATTCAGGGCTGGGCGGAACCAGCGGTGAAACAGAAAAATCATGGCTGGGCGGAACCAGCGGAGACACAGAAGATTCATGGCTGGGCGGAACCAGCGGAGACACAGAAGATTCAGAGCTGGGCGGAACCAGCGGAGACACAGAAGATTCAGAGCTGGGCGGAACCAGCGGCGACACAGAAGATTCAGAGCTGGGTGGAACCAGCGGGGAAACAGGAAAATTAGGGATTACCTCCATAGACCAGTCCATCAGATCCAGAACTTGCTCCATATGACTTTCAGATACTGTATACGGCTCACCCTCAGTCGCAGGAGTGTGGGCAGGGCTTTCCTCCACGCCCTCGATCTCCACGAGGACTCCCACGATGCACGGTGTTGCCGGCTCACACACCTGGTCAGTCGCGCTCTCGAGATCCTGTTCCCTGTCAGTGGATGGCTCGGGCTCTGCGGCTGCGGTGGGCTCTGGCTCCGTGCGGCGTGATGGTGGCTGGCTGGTCTCTGGGTCGGGAGTGGGGCTGGCGAGGTCCTCTATGGGGCAGATGGTGAAAGATGAGCCATTTCTCGCCAGAGTCCACTCCACGAATGCGGCGAAATCCCCCCGAGGACCATCTTCGGACGGCAACGCTCTGCACTTGGAGTTCAGGCTGGTGTTGTAGAAGGCGCAGAGCGCGTCGTCCGGGTAGCTGGTGGCATTAGCTAACAGAAGAAACTGTCTGGTATGGTCCTTGAGAGAACGTCCTTCCTGCTCCAGCATGAGGAGAAGGAATTCGGGGCTATAGAGGGGATCCATCGACATTACAAAAAGAAAAGACTGTGAAAAAACAAAAACAAAACGGATGGAAAAACATGCAGTTTTATACTTTCTTTTTTTTTTTTTTTTTGGTCGGGTCTTCTGTCACGGTTTACGCTGCCGGAAGGAACACGGAGCCGAGGATAGATGAAATAATGCTTTTAATATATACCATTCATGGAGCACAGCGATAGACACACGTAAGTGAGTGAGTTCGTCACAAGTGAGGAGACCCGACAAAACAGAACTGAAAGGTAAAGGCTTATGTACAGAGGATAATGGGGAAACACAGGTGGATGGAATAACTAAATTAACAGGGACATGGAACACATGAGGAAGATAATAGACACACCTGGGAACTAATCAAACTAAACACCGAAGACACAAACTGGGTCACGGGCAAAAACACACTAAATGAGTCAGGTGTGACATAAACCTTGTTGGAAATAATTAATTAATATCACTGCTATGAACTGACCACACAGAATATGAAGAATATTAAAGAAATCCAGGAGTCAGCTGTCCACGACAGTCCCTAAGAAGTCAGCACAATAACACACTCATCAAAATATCGTCTAATTATCGATACCGATAAAATCCGAGAAAATTTACGAGATATTTTCTGTTAATATCGCACACTTCTAATTTATGTTAACTGATATAATAATTTATTGATAATAATTCTTAAATAAATATAATAATTAATACTTTTGACTCATCCATTTCCGTAAAAGTGGTTTAAATGGCCAAAATGTAAAGTTTATCATTTTATAAATCGTTTTGTGACACCTTGTATCTAAATTGTAAATTATGCTTTTTATTGTAATTTTACAGTTTAATATGGTAATATAGACATTGCTCTACCCAGCTCATATGGTATTCATTTTATTTGTGCAGGTCTTAAAAAAGGTCTTAAAAATTCTTACATGTGAGCTTAAAAATCCTGCAGAAACCCTTTTAAATTAACTAATAAATTTGATTGCCAAAAAAACTTGTCAAACGTATTTATTTAATGTAATGGAGAAATCTACTACACTGACAGCTACTCAATGACGGCTCAGACAAACACAGCACAATCTCTCAATTCAGACCTGCTTCTACAAGGGTTTTGAGGGGTGTGTTTCAAAACTTTCTTTATGACACAAGTTTTGGTTTTCATTTTGTTCATAATCAACAAAGGAGCAAAAATTAGGAAGATGCTGACAGATTTATATCATTTTACCAGAGTGTCTCCAGTTTACAGTAAGGATCCTTCAGTAGATCAGAGAGTAGATTCACTCCTGAGCCTCCTAGTTTATTTCCAGACAGATCCAGTTCACTCAGGTGTGAGGGGTTTGATCTCAGAGCTGAAGCCAGAGCAGCACAACCTTCATCTGTGACTCCACAATCACTCAACCTGTAGAGAACAATGACACTCTTCAGTCTCTCAGTTCAGGATCTACAGCTCAGATCAGCAGCAGCTTTTTGTTTCCTGTGTGACTTTTTATCAATCTTTGTGAAGAATGGAGCTGTGCTGGAGTGTTTTGACAGTATTTTCGATGCTGTCATATCACTATTCTACACCACACAACTATACATTTTACAGAAAGCTAAAAAGTTTTCAAGGTTAATGTCTTACAAATAAATTAAGTAAAGCTTGAGATATTATTTTAACCTGGTGAAATATAAATGACAGAGGGCATGAAACTATATTATTTTATTTATTTTTTAATCCATCTAACCGGACCTTGGGAAGTCGTGGCCTAATGGTTAGAGAAACGGACTCCCAATCGAAAGGTTGTGAGTTTGAGTCCTGGGCCGGCAGGAATTGTGGGTGGGGGGAGTGCATGTACAGCTCTCTCTCCACCTTCAATACCACGACTTAGGTGCCCTTGAGCAAGGAATCGAACCCCCAACTGCTCCCCGGGCGCCGCAGCATAAATGGCTGCCCACTGCTCCAGGTGTGTGTTCACTACTCTGAGTGTGTGCACTTCGGATGGGTTAAATGCAGAGCACAAATTCTGAGTATGGGTCACCATACTTGGCTGAATGTCATGTCACATCACATCATCGTCACATCATAGAACTGCTTCTACATGTGTTTTGAGGGGTTTGTTTCATTATCAGAGAAAAATGTCGTAACTGTTTAATTCTTTTGTAAATACCCCAAATCATCAACACACATCCGAATGGTATAAAGCAGCTGTTTTTAGATCATCCACTCAAACTATAATATCATAAGTATTTTAAAATTGTGTCAAAAACTTCAGAAATAATTAATGAATATTAAAACAGCATCATTATCAATTAACTACATGACACTTTCTTTACTACACATATTGGTTTTCATTTTGTTCATAATCAACAATGAAGCAACATTTAGGAGGATGCTGACAGATTTATATCATCTTACCAGAGTTTCTCCAGTTTACACCGAGGATCCTTCAGTAGATCAGAGAGCAGATTCACTCCTGACTCTTCTAGTTTATTTCCAGACAGATTCAGATTTCTCAGGTGTGAGGGGTTTGATCTCAGAGCTGAAGCCAGAGCAGCACAACCTTCATCTGTGACTCCACAATCCATCAACCTGTAGAGAACAGAATGTAATCTCTATGTGAGTACCACAAAGTGAACAACACATCTGTAAAATATATTTAAAAAATATTTATATGTTTATTACTATTTATTAGTGTTGTCCCTGGCTACAGATTTATTATGCAGCTGTGATAATTTTATTTCATATACTTTATGAGCTTAATTTAGATAATTACCATATAAATCAATGTTTCATGTACTTTTTTTATTTATTTAGCAGTCAGACTCATTTTTCATCAGTGTTTTGATCTGTTTCAAGGGATAATTCACCCAAAAATTACAATTCTGTCAGCAATTACTCTCCCTCAGGTTGTTCCAAATCAGGTTTCTCTCTTGGTAACCAAACAATTTCTGGTAGTCATTGACATGTATAGTATTTTTGTCCATACTATTGAAATCAGTGTCTACCAGCAAATGTTTTGTTACCAAGATTATTTAAAATATCTTATTTTGTGTTCAACAGAAAAATAAACTCATAAAAGTTTGATAAAACACACAGTGACTAAATGTTGACAGAATTGTATTTTGTGTGTGTGTGTGTGTGTGTGTGTAAACTATCCCTTTAAGTGTCAAATGCTTTGAAATCATCCTCTTTTGTTCACCCAAACTCAGAATAAGTCATGACATGGCTGATTTTGTCAAACCCGTCATGTTAAACATATCAAACCTTAATACTCTTTTCAGGTGTGTTTGAGGCATGCTTACAATTTTATGAGTCTCTAGTTTTCAGCTTTTAAACATTTAAAAAACCTAAAATATTGCTGTTGAGCAAGGGCTCTTTATCACCCTCTGATCAGGGTGGAAATCAGATTTTGTTTTGAATTTGATTTTGTTTTTTGTTTTTTATCATAGGCGCTTATTTTTAAATACTCCTTTGTGATTCATGTGATTCACACACTGAGGATGTAAAACTACAATTGGATTTCGTACTTGAACGATGTGGCCATGGTGAGGGATTGCCATCCAGCTGACACTTTTAATCAATAAATGCAGGCTTGGTGAGCAGAAGAGAATTCTTTAAAAGACAAAAAATCTTACTGTTCAAAAACTTTTGCCTGGCAGTATTTACTGTATATATATATATATATATACACACATATATATATATATATATATATATATATATATATATATATATTAGTGGTGGGCATAGATTAATTTTTTTAATCTAGATTAATCTCACTGTGATCTTGAAATTAATCTAGATTAATCTAGATTAATCTAGATTAAAATGGCTCATTCGAATTCTGCAGAAGACATTCAGAATATGTGTGTTCCCAAATAAAATTGACAAACAGTAAGTCTTTGAGAAGGGGTTTATCAGGATAGGTGGTGCATTAGAAAAGGGGCTCATCTCCTGTTCACAAAGTGCTTGGAAAAGCTGTAAACTAATTCCACATTGCACAAGGTGCAAACAACCTTAAGCTTGTTTAACACCAATCTTTAAGTTTTTTTCAAGTTTGTAGGTGTCAAGGTACAGAAACCAAATAATTAAATGTAAAATAGCACTGGATAGTCTTCAATGTAAAAATGAAATATACAATCAAACCTACATTTATTCAGACACCTTCAACATTTCTCACATTATTACAGTTTTGCTATATATATCAAAAATTATATCTGGTGTCTGAATAATTTTTGGTTTGACTGTTAAAACTACAAAGTAATTCAGTCAAGAGCAGTGAGTGATTTTCTTTCATTTTCTTGGATTAACATTATAGCAGCCAGTAGCTAAATTAGGCGCGGTCACTTTAAGAGATGATGAACACACCCAATATAATACGCATCCCATTTTCCCCTCCAACTGTTTACTTTCACTTAAGAAATAACTGACAGTTTTTTCGAGCACAATTTCCAAGGTGGATATTTTGACATATTTTGTATGTATTTAATAATAATAATACATTTTATTTATAATGCGCTTTTCTAGAACCCAAAGCGCTACAAACAAATACAATTCAAAAACTACAATAAATGGAATACAAAGTAAAAAGTATAAATCATAAAATATTCAATACAGTACAACATAGTAGAATATTACTGACAGTCCATAAAAGCAATTTTAAAAAGATGAGTTTTCAACAGCTGTGCCAATGAGTAGAACTGTTTTAGAAGAATTCAGTTTTAAAAAATTATGGTGCAGCCATGTTTTTTATTTCCAGCACACACTCTGAAAGAACTGTTGAGGTGAGAGTAGGATCAGACTTGGAGCTGATGTAAATTTGCGTATCATCTGCATAAAAGTGATACCCCAAACCATATTTCCTAATAATTTGTCCCAAAGGAAGCATATACACACTAAACAATTTAGGACCCATTACAGATCCCTGAGGAACACAATGACAGACCTGTCCAAGTTCAGATTTGTTGTTTTCCAAAACAACAATCTGGGTACAATCAGTGAGGTAAGATTTAAACCAGTTTAGTCTTTTAATCTCAAGCCATCTCTCCAGCCTGTTTATCAGGATAGAATGGCACACTGTATCAAATGCAGCACTAAGATCCAACAGGACCAGGTTGGTGGAGGCTCCAGAGTCAGCTGAGATAAGCAGATCATTCATAACTCGAACCAGGGCTGTTTCTGTACTATGTCCCTTTCTAAACCCAGACTGAAAAGGTTCAAAAAGCTTGTTGGAAGACAAGTGTGGGTGGAGCTGTGCCACAACAACACGTTCTAAAACTTGAGCAAGAAAGGGTAAGTTTGAGATAGGTCTGTAATTAGATAGATCTGACTTATCACATCCAGGCTTTTTAAGGACTGGTGTAATAGCTGCAACGTTAAGGGCTTTTGGAACTGAACCAGTAGTGAGGGAGGTGTTCACAATGTTCAAGATGAGGGGGCAAATTGACGAGAAACATCCCTTTAGAACGGATGTTGGGATTGGGTCAAGAGTACATGTAGTTGTATTCATTGCCATCACTAATTTCAGAATACAATCATTAGTGACTTTGCTAAAACTAGAAAATGCACTTTCGGGAAAGCTAGGTGGAAAGATCACAGGAACTGTAGAGCAGGGTACCAAACTGATAGACTTATAGATATTTTCAATTTTTTCCATGAAGAAACTGAGAAACTTGTTACACTCCTGTACAGAGGAACAAATTGGTGACTTGATTGGTGCAAGAAGGCTGTTGATTGTCTTAAAAAAACTTTTGCAGCACCATCACTGATAATAAATGAGTAGTACTTTGTTCTTGCTTCTTTGATTGCTTCAGCGTATTGACTCAAATGACCGTCATACATAAGTTTATGAACTGTCAAACCCGATTTCTTATATTGACGTTCAAGCTGCCTGCTTTTCATCTTCATAGCCCTTAACTCAGTGGTGTACCAAGGAGAAGATTTACTAAAGGAAACAACACGTTCTCTCCTAGGGGCTAATTCATCCAAAGCAGATGACAAAATAGAATTATAGTGATCAACAGTTTCTACAGCTGAGTGCTCTGAGATCAGGCAGGAGAGATTGTCATAGTTAAGATTCTTGACATTTCTAAAACTAATGACCCTCGTTTGAGTACTACTTAAAAGTGGAACATTTAAATTAAAAGTGAGAAGCTTAGGATCACTGATACACAAGTAACTTCTATCTAGGTTATCAATGTCCACTCCAACAGAACATACCAGATCTAGTGTGTGACCTTTATTATGAGTGGGGAATTTCACGTGCTGAATCATGTTAAAACAGTCTAATGCATCCATGAAATCAACTGTTAAATTACTATTTGAGTTGTCCACATGAATATTAATGTCTCCAGTCACAATCATTGCTGGACAAACAGCACTAAGAGATGTAAGTAGCTCTGTGAGTTCAGTAAAAAACATAGGATTTGGTTTTGGAGGTCGATATATGAGTACAATAAGGACAGGTGAGACTCCGTTCACTTTAAAAGCAATGCACTCAAATGATGATACACAGGGAATGGTAATTTCCGTGACAGATATATCAGCTCTGTAAATAACAGCGAGACCGCCACCTTTACCACTTTGACGTGGTCTCTCAATATATGTATATCCCGGTGGAGCACTCATATTTAAGTTTATGAAATCGTTTGACTGGTGCCAAGTCTCACAGATACAAAAAAAGTCCAAAGCATTGTCCGATATGATATCATGAAGTACAGCAGTCTTATTATTCATTGAACGAACATTTAGATGTGCAAATCGACCAGTTTCAATTCTCACTTTCTGATGAGTCAGTTGCGGGTAACGTAACGTAGAGAACGCTTGTGTGTTTCAGAGGCCTTGGATAGAGACCATAAAACTTTAATGCCAATTTGTTGGCACAAGAGCAAAAATAAGCAAATTCAATGTTCAAGTGTTTTGAGACGCCTTTCTCCGCGTGAGCCCTGAACACCAGAACACCGCGAGTACTAAATTGTGCTCTTTCACATGTTTTTGTTTGTACAAACTGCGATTTGTATTTGTTCGTTCAGGTGCAGGAGGGACTTTGAGGAGAACTTCGCAGAAGAGAGCTCGGTTCAGTGGCGCTGTCCGTGATACGCGTCTCTATCTCTCTATCCGCACTGAACAAAGCGCGCGAGTAACCAGCTACTCTGTTCAGCTTTTCTGCGTCTTGTGTTTGGATGCTTTAATGTTTAAATCGACAAGCGGTAAGGCGTAAAAACATGTGAAAAAGATAAGATTTTGTGACGATGAGCAGCAGTGGCCCGTCAACTGTCCTGAGCATCTTTTTAGGCTGGCCTCAGCCAGTCGGTTATATAAAATATCAAGGTGAAAGTCATCATAGCTTTCTTAGTATAGACCCAGGTCCCAACCCAACTTTGAGAATAGATTAATGGGGATATTTTTTTTTATCGCCCGATAAGAGTCTCGCGTTAACGCTGATAACGGCCCACCACTAATATATATATATATATATATATATATATATATATATATATATATATATATATATATATACACACACACACACACACTGTCACAGCCACACCTTCTACACTCCCGGAATCGGACACTTACGCCACACCCACTCGTCCCCAATCACCCGAATTCTGAACTCCTGTGCATCATCACCAGAACCACATATAAAGCCATCAGTCACCATCACTCATCGTCTGGTCTTGCACCGATCTCCTCACTTGCCTGAACGCCATTATTAAACCTACCTGAACTCTTGAACCCTCTTCATCCTCGTCAGTCTTCCTGTCCCCATCGTCTTCATCTGAGCACCATCTGGATCACCGTTCACCATAAGGGAAGTTGTGTTGTCACCGTTCTATCCACGTGTCAAGATTCACCTGTGTCTGAAACCTCTGATTCACATTAAACTACCTTATCACTGAATCCTCTGTGTCCTCGTCTGTGTCTGACAGAAGACCAGACCGCATGCAGAGCTCTTCGGACACGGGCGAGGACCGCACCGCGGATCCCTTCACGCAACTGGTTCACGCTGTACGGTCCTCACTGATGCAACAAACTCCCCCTTCTTCACCGGCTGTCAACAACTCAAACACCGCTACAACTCCGGTCACTTCTTCAGTTGCCCCTGCGAGTCCCATGGCCAAACCAGCGACATACAGCGGCACGGCGGAGGATTGCAGAGGGTTCCTGATACAGTGTTCCCTCTATATGGAATCCAACTCTCATTTATTCACCTCCGAACGCAGTCGAGTAGCCTTCATCATCAACCTACTCTCAGTTAAGGCCCTCCAATGGGCTGAATCTCTCTGGGACTCGAACTCACCTGCCCTTGGATCCGTCACTAACTTCTGTTCCCAGTTAAAATCCGTCTTTGGCCATCAAACTTCTGCATTGTCTGTCCATGACCAATTATTTACCATTCACCAACAGAGAGATGAATCTGTGAGTGATTATGCCATACGCTTTCGTACTCTCGCTTACATAAGCGGCTGGAATGAAACTGCCTTAATTACAGCATATCGCCACGGATTGAATGACAAGATACAAAGTTTGATAGTTGTGTACGAAGACTCACTAGGACTAGAGAATCTCATTCAGAAATCCATTCGAGTTGCCCAGAGACTCACTGCCTGTCATCCGCTCACTCCCGCTGTACTTCCTCCGCCCGCTATACCATCTGTCGCTCCTCCAGCACCTGAACCCATGCAAGTGGACTCTCACCATCTGTCCGCATCGGAACGTCAGCGGAGGATCAACGCCGGGCTATGTCTCTATTGTGGGGGAGATGGACACCTCTTACCATCCTGTCCAGTTCGACCTCCACGCCCAGCGGTGAGTACCATCCATATACCTCCTCAAACTGCTCATCTAACTAAGACCTGGGTTACTCTAAGACACCTTTGCTCTTCTGTTTCAGTACAAGCCCTCATCGACTCCGGTTCGGCGGGGAACTTCATCAACCGGCAAACCTTAACTCGTCTCAACGCCAAACATCACCGAAGCCCTGTCGAACTCAAAGTAACCACCATACAGGGAAAGCCGCTGGGCAAGGGTCGTGTCCACTATTTCTCCCCCACAATCATCCTCCGCGTGGGACTCCTGCACGAAGAAGACATCACGTTCATGGTGCTGGAGGAATCCACCGCAGACATCATCCTGGGACGCCCCTGGCTTAACCTCCACCAACCTCACATCCATTGGCCCACTGGCGAGATCCTGAAATGGGGAATGTCCTGCCATCATACCTGCATCACTCCTCCAGCTAAAATCCCCAAGGTCAGTCCTCCCTTAAGGAAGTCTTCCCTACCGGTCCAGTCCACATCAGTGGAGAGCCCCGACACGAAGATGGATCATATCATCCCTCCTGAATATCGGGCGTTCCAGGATGTGTTCAGTAAGCGGTTGGCAACGAAGCTACCACCTCATAGGCCATGGGACTGCGCCATTGACCTCCTGCCTGGAGCAACCCTTCCTAAAGGACGAATCTATCCCCTGTCCATCCCGGAGCAGAAGGCCATGGAGGAGTATATACAGGAAGCCCTCGCTCAGGAGTTCATCCGACCATCTACTTCCCCTGCCGCTTCCAGCTTCTTCTTCGTGGCCAAGAAGGACGGAGGCTTGAGGCCGTGCATCGATTATCGGCACCTCAATTCACAAACCGTCAAATTCAGTTATCCTCTTCCCCTGGTCCCAGCGGCGTTGGAACAACTACGCGGAGCCAGGATCTTCACGAAACTGGACTTGAGGAGCGCCTACAACCTAATCCGCATCCGGAAGGGGGACGAATGGAAGACCACTTTCATCACTCCTTCCGGGCACTATGAATACCGGGTCATGCCGTATGGGTTATCCAACAGTCCATCCGTCTTCCAAAACTACATGAATGAAGTCTTCAGAGATTACCTTAACAAGTTCGTAATTGTCTACATCGACGACATCCTCATCTACTCAACATCCAAGCAAGAACATATCCATCATGTCATCCTCGTACTCCGAAAACTCCGGGAACACCACCTTTACCTCAAATCCGAAAAATGTGAGTTCCATACGCCCTCAGTCCAGTTCCTAGGTTACATCATCGACCCATGTGGCGTGAAGATGGACCAGGGGAAGGTGGACGCCATCACACACTGGCCTCAACCCGGCTCCATAAACGAACTTCAACGCTTCCTGGGCTTTGCCAACTTTTATCGAAGATTCATCAAGGACTACAGTTTACTCAGCTCCCCTCTAACTTCTCTCCTCCGGAACCGGCCCAAGTCTCTGTCCTGGAACCCCGAGGCCACTGAAGCTTTCCACCTGCTCAAACAAGCCTTCAAGACCGCTCCAATCCTCATCCACCCTGATCCCAGCCACCAGTTCATCGTGGAAGTGGACGCCTCATCCACCGGGGTCGGAGCAGTCCTCTCCCAGCGGCAGGGGAATCCACCACGACTCCATCCATGTGCCTTCTTCTCGAAGAAGCTATCCCCGGCGGAGCAGAATTATGACATCGGTAACCGTGAACTACTGGCCATTAAGCTGGCTCTGGAAGAATGGCGTCACTGGCTGGAGGGAGCCCAGTTCCCTTTCGAGGTGGTAACCGACCACCGGAACCTGGAATACCTCCGTGAAGCCAAAAGACTGAATCATCGCCAAGCTAGATGGGCCTTGTTCTTCACGAGATTCAACTTCAAGGTCACCTATCGCCCTGGCTCCCAGAACAATAGAGCCGACGCCCTCTCCCGTCTTCATCAAGCAGATCCCGAACCCAAATCTCCAGAACCAATCCTCCCTCCAGCCATGATAGTTAGTCCTATCCAGTGGAGAATTGATCATCTGATTGCACAGGAAAACCTTCAACACCCTGCTCCGCCGGGAGGTCCAGAAAGGAAACTCTTCGTCCCCCCTCAACATCGGATTACCCTCCTGGACTTAGCTCACACCTCTCCGGGCTCTGGACACCCAGGCAGGAGGCGGACCCTCTCGCTCCTACAACAGCGTTACTGGTGGCCATCGATGGCTCTGGATACGGTCCGCTACCTCAAAGGATGCTCCGTCTGCGCCATAGCAGACACCCCTAGAAGACTCCTGGAAGGTAAACTGGTGCCTCTGCCCATTCCTGAACGTCTATGGACCCATATCTGCATTGATTTCATGACTGACCTCCCTCTCTTTCAAGGCTACACCTGTGTACTGGTAGTGGTCGACAGGTTTTCAAAATCATGTAAACTCATCCCTCTCAAAGGACTCCCCACTGCGTTCGAAGCGGCAGAGGCACTATTCCACAACGTCTTCCGTCACTTTGGCATCCCAGAAGATATCGTCTCCGACAGAGGCCCCCAATTCATCTCTAGAGTCTGGTCAGCTTTCTTCCGTCTTCTAGGGGTGTCCGTCAGTCTCTCCTCGGGATACCATCCTCAGACCAACGGCCAGACGGAGCGTAAGATTCAGGAGCTGGGGAGGTTCCTGAGGATTTACTGCCACCGTAACCAGGACTGTTGGAGCCAGTACCTACCCTGGGCCGAATACGCTCAGAACTCCCTCCAGCAATCTACCACCGGGCTCACCCCCTTCCAATGTGTCCTTGGATACCAACCTCCGCTCTTCCCATGGTCAGGTGAGCCCTCGCAGGTCCCAGCGGTAGATCACTGGTTCCGACAGAGCGAGAGGGTCTGGGACTCGGCTCACATGCATCTCCAGCGGGCAGTGCGGAGGCATAAGGAGCAAGCGGACGCTCGTTGAGGACCCACGCCGCAATACCAACCTGGACAACAAGTCTGGCTCTCGACGAGGGACATCCGCCTCCGACTGCCCTGCCGTAAGCTGAGTCCCCGATACATCGGACCATTCACTATTGAACGGCAACTGAACGAAGTGACCTATAGACTCCAACTCCCTGCACAGTACCGTATCTCACCTTCATTCCATGTCTCACTCCTCAAACCCTTCACTGAACCTTTGTCTCCTCCATCCACAGAACCTGGTGATGATGCCGTACCTCCTCCTCCGGCCATCGAAGACGACAACGACATCTTCCGGGTGAGAGCTATCCTCGACTCTCGATGACGGGGTCCTCAACTGGAGTACCTTGTGGACTGGGAAAACTACGGCCCGGAGGAGCGTTGCTGGGTTAATCGTAACGACATCCTGGACCCCAGCCTTCTCACTGACTTTCATCAAGACCATCCAGACCGCCCCGCTCCCCGTGGCCGAGGTAGACCCCGTCGTCGCACAAGATCCCAGCCGTCAGGAGCCGCCCGTGGAGGAGGGGGTACTGTCACAGCCACACCTTCTACACTCCCGGAATCGGACACTTACGCCACACCCACTCGTCCCCAATCACCCGAATTCTGAACTCCTGTGCATCATCACCAGAACCACATATAAAGCCATCAGTCACCATCACTCATCGTCTGGTCTTGCACCGATCTCCTCACTTGCCTGAACGCCATTATTAAACCTACCTGAACTCTTGAACCCTCTTCATCCTCGTCAGTCTTCCTGTCCCCATCGTCTTCATCTGAGCACCATCTGGATCACCGTTCACCATAAGGGAAGTTGTGTTGTCACCGTTCTATCCACGTGTCAAGATTCACCTGTGTCTGAAACCTCTGATTCACATTAAACTACCTTATCACTGAATCCTCTGTGTCCTCGTCTGTGTCTGACACACACACACACATGAACAAAGGCATCTGCTAAATTAATTACTGCATGATGTTTGATTTTGAGAAATTGATGTTTTCTGGTTCAATTGTTTTGAAAGCTTCACTATTCACAGATGAAGGTCATTCACACACGCACAATATCTCTGGTTCTTTGCCTCCACATCATATATTACAATCATTTATTACACAGCTCTTAGGAATACTGGATTCTGATTGGTCAGTCACAACACTGCTATTTCCTGATAATGATCGTTGTCAATAGCAACGCTACATAACAGACCACTGTGAGGCTGGAAGAACCTCAGACAGTATTCTTTAATCTTCTGAGAACTAAGATAAAACTGCAAGAAAACTTCTTTCTATCCTGTCCCTTCACACCTCTTCCTTCTGAACCATTTCCTTCCCTTAACTGATCCTTTCCTTCATCAGAATGGTTAAATGGAAAATACAATCTTCTATTTTCTTGTTTTAAACAAATGCATCACATGCTATTTTGCATTGGCGTTGTCAGTTTATATATAAATGAAATCAGAAGACTACACTATCAATAGTATTATCATGTTGTCATATTGATTTCACGAGTTCACATCTACATATATTAATACAGTAAGTTTATGCGTATTTGGCGTGCTGTCCGGGTGTAGGGCACCGAGCTCGGGATGTGGCCCGAACCCAGAGTACTCCCCCCGGTTGTGGTAAGAGTAGATGGATCTATAAGTGAGGAGAAATGGGGTGGAGGAGGGATGCTGAAAACTGTCACTGAACAGAGGTAGGCTCTGCTGTTATTTATACCTTGTCATGAGTTGATTACTGATTGGTCTCCACTTGTGTTAATCAGGTTAATGAACTGCGACTGCTCCTCCCGAACTTTGTTATAAAACAGCATTTCACAAGTTCACATCTACGTATATTAATACAGTAAGTTTATGCGTATTTGGCGTGCTGTCCGGGTGGAGGGCTCCGAGCTCGGGATGTGGCCTGAACCCAGAGTACTCCCCCTAAAACAAGAGAGCAAAAGGACAGCCGCCGGACTACGAACCCCCCAAACGCAGAGATTTGGCGGGCTGACGTTTTTAGAAGTATGTTCGTTTGACCAGGAGATCTCACGTTGCCTCTGGCAGAAGCAGAGGAGCAGGCAGGTCCTGTTGGTTAATAGTTGATGAAGAAGCGGTTACGATGTCGGGAAGACAGGCTCCACCGTCTGCCTGCGAGGTGTAATGATGTATTGACTAGATGCGTAATGTGTCCGCTGGGAGGCTAAGGCTCGCTGGACAGATAGAGGAAACTAATTATATTCCTGCATCCGCTGGAAGACTGGCTCGCTGGACGAAGAACAGAAAGAGATGGATGCATACTGCGTCCACTGGGACGAGGCTCACTGGACGGGTAGAGGAAATGAATGGGTATTTACTGCTTCCGCTGAGAGACTAGTGCTTGCTGGACAGACAGAGGAAACATATAGGTATTTACAGTGTCCGCTGGGAGACTGAGGCTCACTGGACAGGTAGAGGAACAAAATAGATGTTTACTGAGTCCGCTGTGAGACTAGTGCTCGCTGGACTGATAGAGGAGACAAATAGGTATTTTCTGCGTCCGCTGGGAGACTAAAGCTCGCTGGACAGGCAGGGGAACCAAATAGATATTTCTGCGTCCGCTGGGAGACTAGTGCTCGCTGGACCGACAGATGAGACAAATAGGTATTTTACTGCGTCCGCTGAGAGACTAGTGCTCGCTGGACAGATAAGGGAAACGAAAAGATCAATTTTTTTTTTTTTATTATTATGTTTGAAAACGGTGGGTTATGCGGAGCTGAAAGATCGATTAGGAGTTCTGACCCCAGAATTATCCAAGTAGCCGCTCCAATGGCTAATGCAACTGGGAATGTGGGGCATCAAAGCTGATCATGAACCCTTGTTGAAATTCATGTCACCTATTGTGAAAACAATAAGTTATATTTCATATATTTATAATAAGCTGTTCAGTGAAATGGCTTAACATAATGAAATCAGAATTTTTGTGGGGGAGATACGGAAAAGGCTCCTGCGGGAGCAGACACTGCTGCGGCAGTGGGGAAATACGGAAGAGGCTCCTGTGGGAGCAGACACTGCTGCGGCAGTGGAGGGATACAGAAAGGCTCCTGCGGGAGCAGACACTTCTGCGGCAGTGGGGAGATACGGAAAAGGCTCCTGCGGGAGCAGACACTGCTGCGGCAATGGGGAGATACGGAAAAGGCTCCTGTGGAAGCAGCTCTGCATTTAACCCATCCAAAGTGCACGCACAGCAGTGAACACGCACACACCATGAACGCACACCCGGAGCAGTGGGCAACTATTTATGCTGCGGCGCCCGGGGAGCAGTTGGGGGTTCAGTGCCTTGCTCAAGGACACCTCAGTCATGGTATAGCCGGGCCGTGATTCAAACCCACAACCCTAGGGTTAGGAGTCCACTCTCTAACCACTGGGCCCTGACTTCCCCCTCCTTGACTGTGGGAAGAGTAGACAGGTTAGTAACATTTGATGGGGCAACCTTAATGAATGCATAGCCTACTGTGTTGCCAGCTTAGCAATTGGTAGCCTAATTTGACAATTCCTTAAGCCTTGTCCACAAAAAGAATCACTCCTCTTGTTTTGGCCTTCAGGCCTTTTTTAAACAGCCTCCAAAATGCATACTAGAGCTGCAACTAACGATTATTATTATTATTTTTTTTTTTTTTTTTGCGCTAATGATATGTACAACTTCTAATATGATATTTCAACCTTTGTTCATTTTCAACCAATGTGGTGGAAGTTTTTACAGTATAAAATAATAGAGGCAAAGAAAATTATTTTACTATTGTAAATATGAGTTTATGATAGCGTTTATAATTAAACCACAGTAGCAATAAATTTACAGTTGTCTGAGACGTCATGAAATGTTCTTTAGCATCACAACCATAGAAAGTAGTCAGGGTTCTGCTAAGGTTTAGCATGGTTTCCAGAGATCTGGAGCTGATTCTGGGTAGCTCGGTGGTTTGTGACTGTTGTCTCGCAGCGCGCTGTCTTTTAAGGGGCCGTTCACATATCACATCTTTTGCGCGCACAAGTTCGTCGTTTCCAATGTAGGCGCGCGATAAGCGGACTTTGTTTTGTGATAGAATGCAACTTTCTTCATTCGCAGTATGCCATTATGCGAGATGTAAACAGTGTGAAGCGTCCACACATTTCAACGCGAGTCGACGTATTTTTGTAGTCGACGTAAACGATGATGTCGACGCGTCGTTGCAGCACTAATTAGTGGTGTAAATTATGATTCTTTCTAGAGATTCGTTCATTTTCAGTTCGTTCACCAAAATGATTTGTTCAGATTCATTCAGTGATAATTTCTTCGTTTTACACAAAATATGCCAGCAGGTAAAAAGAGTGTATTATGTGTTATTTCTTAAGTCAACGAACGCATTCACTTGTTACAAAAACTGATCTGGCTTTATTCAAATGTGTGTATAATTGCATTCAATATATAAAGTCTAATTGAGTTGTTCAGATGAACAAAGCTATGTGCCAGTTCATTTCATTCACAAACGACATGTATCCGTTCATTCAGTTCGTTCACGAATGACATGTGTGCCAGTTCAGTCATTTCACTCACGAACGATAAGATCTCTAGATCTAGTTCAGACTCATATGAAACTCGTTCATTGAAGGGCGTATTCGTTACTACATTTAACAAATCACATACTCTGTCACATCTCATACTCGAAGGCTATTGGCTCGAGGTTGAGTAATTCTTTGACAGGATGAAATGGTTGTTACCCGGTTCACTGAGCTGCACATGCGCTGCTTATAAGCGTCGCACTGCTGTGGAGGGAGGAACTTCACTGAATAAGAAATATGAGTCTGTGGATTACGTGAAGATTCGTTCACCTAAAAGATTTGTTCAAAAAGAACGATTCGTTCACAAACGACACGTCACTAGCCCTAATGGATACATTTGGAACACTGGTTTCACATTGTAGTATAGACTTTGGAAACAGAGGCTTTATCTGAAAGTAGCAGATCTGAAAAATCCCCGTATGGATCTCCTTGCTGGAAGGAAAATTGGTTCTGTGATAAGATGACAGACAGTGCGAACCGCGATGCTGAAAACTGTCAATGAACAGAGGTAGGTTCTGCTGTTATTTATACCTTGTCATGAGTTGATTACTGATTGGTCTCCACTTGTGTTAATCAGGTTAATGAACTGCGACTGCTTCTCCCGAACTTTGTTATAAAAAAGCATGTTGTGTGTCTGCATTTTGAGACTTTCTTGAAGTCTTCTTTGAGCTTTCTATAGCCGTGTTCCCACTGTCGAGCTTAAACCTGGCATGCTAGTGCACACCAGGGCCAGTCACGTTTCCACTGTCACTTCCGGGTCTTGATCGTACCTCGTCAGGGCTTGATCGTGCCTCGTCGGGGCTTTCTCGGGGCCAACAGCCAGGGTTTTTCGGCCAAAGCGGTCCAGCTGGGGCTAGAGGAGTGGTCATGAACAAAGGAGGAGTTTCTCAACGTCTGGAGAGCTCAGCGCTGCGGATCATTTCAGAAAGATAACAGCTATAACACCAGTATTAAAGACTTTTTAAAATAAGTTGATATCAAAACTCACTCATAGTCCGCAGCGACTGTTTGAAATAACTTGTTTCGATGTGGATTATGATCCCCATAAAAGGCAGAAATATTTAAAAGCGATGTAAAAGACTATGCACGATAAACATTAACATTACCATAGTAAACATGGTAAATGCAACCACTTGGAGAAATCAGACGTCAGCTTCTTATTCTCTATCACAATTGTGTTTTTATTTAGTAACATATTTTATCTGTCATATGTCTCAAGAGTTTAGCTCCGCGTAGAATAAGTCTTGAAAATAAAATTATGATTTTTGTTCGGGTGCTTTTATAAAAATATACAGGCAGCGCTTTGGATCATAACAAAAAGCAGCTATAACACAAGTATTAAAAACTTTTTTTAATAAGTTGAGCTCAAAACTCACTTTCAGTCGGCAGCGTGTGTTTGAAATAATTTGATCCGATGTGGATTATAATCATACAAGATAGAAATATTTATAGCATTACCACAGTAAACATAGTAAATTGTCACGCTGTCAGTCTCTGTTTTCCTGGATGTTCCCTAGTGAGCTCACTTCTCCTTAGGCACTTCACCATAGGCACTTTAATTCCTCTAGTCTGGTCCTGTCTTCACAGTAATTGCACTCCAATTAATCGCACAGGTGCAGACAATCCTTTGTCGTTAGTCTCCTTATAAATAGCTGTCCTTCTCTGTTGTTTGTATGGAGTCCTTATCCTTCGTGTACCTATGTTCTCGTCTCCCGAGACTTTCCCTTACCTTCTCGTTCCTCCGAGTTTCCGTCCGTTCCATCCGGTTTCCGTCCGTTCCATCCGGTTTCCTTTTTTGTTTTGTTTTGTTTGTCTGCCAAGACTGTTTATTTTGTATTACCCTTTTTGTTATTAAAATCATACTTGCAATTGGATCTACCCTCTTCTTGTGTTTTCCCTAACACACATCGTCACAGTAAATATGATCGCTTGAAGAAATCAGATGTCAGCTTCTTGTCCTCTATCACAATCGTGTATTAATTTAATAACTTATCTGTCATAAGTCTCGTTTTGAGAGTTTAGCTCCACGTTGCCTATCATAAATATATAATAACGTTTTTTTTGTTTTTGTTTGTGTGCTTTTATAAAAATAGAGAGATTATCATTCATTCTAAATGTGACGTATAGGCCACTGTGGCCACAAATAAACAGAAACAGACTCTACTGAATAAGCAGGCTATTTTTATAAGCTTTTAAAATAAATAAAATACAAATACATTTATTTCTGTGTGATTTAATTTTGAATCCTGAAAAATTAATTCATTGTGATCAAAGTATCACTTATTCTATAGTAAAACATTGATGCTTTTGAATATGAATATTTAACAAAGCATACAAACAAACAGGCACTTTTATCGTGTTCGTTTTGTGATCGCGCTAGTTCCATTGACTTATTTCTTAGTTTTCTGATAACTTCTCTTTGTTGGTGAAATGATGAGTTTGCATGACGTTGTTCTGAGAGGCGTGTGAAGGGCGTGTTTTAGTGACGCACAGCGGAGCTTCAGGTGCTACTGGCCCGAGACTATGAGCCCCGCCCGGCCCGGTTTAAGCCCTGGCTCCCACTGGCCCGACAGTGGAAATGCAGCTTATGTGGGCCCATCATACTCTTTAGCAAATTAGATGTGAGCTTACCATTCAACTGATAATAACCTGCTGAGAGTGCTAAACTCGGCTTTTAGTGAATGACTTCAAACAGAAAAGAAGTCAATCAATGTCCTCATAAGGTGTTATAAGTCACAAATCCACAAACACTTTACTTCACTTAATATCCCAGTGTTCATCCACCATGCTTGAATGCTTGGGCTTAAAATCCACAAATCCAATTCACTTGTGAATCATATATTTTACATAAATTGGAAACAATGCTTACATTATAAAATTGTCAAAACTTTTGAATGAAACTAATGAAGACTAAACAAAATCATCTTCAACACACACATTTAGATATTCATTTAGTTTTTGTGTTTATTTTGTTCATTACTGACCATAGAATGAAAATGGGAGAGGATGTTGACACATTTATATAATCTTACCACAATGTCTCCAGTTTACAGCGAGGATCCTTCAGTAGATCAGAGAGCAGCTTCACTCCTGACGCTCCTAGTTTATTAAATGACAGATCCAGTTCTCTCAGGTGTGAGGGGTTTGATCTCAGAGCTGAAGCCAGAGCAGCACAACCTTCATCTGTGACTCCACAATCACTCAAACTGTAGAGAACAATGACACTCTTCAGTCTCTCAGTTCAGGAAACACTGATATAAATGATACATGATTCCTCCTTTTATGCCTTTGGTAAGAAAGTACATGCTAAAGTGCTAAATGTGATCATGTTTTATCAGTGTAGTGATTGTTGTGTGACTTACTGAACTGATCTGGATTCTTTAATCACAGGCAGCAACTTCTGAAGAACTTCATCTGCTGTATTTTGGCCTCCAATAAACTGTTTCAGATTAAACTCATCCATCTTCTGCTCTGATGTCAGCAGCACAAAAACCAGAGATGACCACTGTGAAGAGGAGAGTTTGGTTTCTCCAATTTGTTCAGATGTCAGATAACCCTGGATCTCCTGCATCAGTGAATCATCTCCCAGTTCATTCAGACAGTGGAACAGATTGATGGATCTCTCTGGAGAGTGATTCTCCCTGATCTTCTGTTTGATGAACTCAACTGTTTCCTCTTTGTTGAAGGAGCAGCTTCCTGTCTGTACCAGTAGTTCTCGTAAGAGAGTCTGATTGGACTCCAATGAAAGACCCAGAAGAAAACGCAGGAAAAGGTCCAGATGTCCATTTTTACTCAGTAAAGCTTCATCCACAGCTCTATTATGCAAATGAGATATGGAATTATATTTCTTCTTTTTTAAAACTTTGGTGAAGACACTTTGTTTGGTTTGGTCAAACACATTTCTGTAGTTCTTTGTACAAGAGAGATGTGGATATAGAGCTGCTAGATGTTCCTGGATGCTCAGATGAACAAAGCAGAAGACTTTTCCCTGATACAAGCCTGACTCCTCTCTGAAAATCTGAGTGCACAATCCTGAGTACACTGCTGCTTCTGTCTCATCAATTCCACACTCTCTCAGGTCTTCCTCATAGAAGATCAGGTTTCCTTTCACAAGCTGCTGAAAAGCCAGTTTTCCCAGTTTGAGGATCATATCTTCATCTTTGACTGTTTTCTCATAGTCCTTCTCATGTTTGATGTTGGTCTGAAGGATCAGGAAGTGTGTGTACATCTGAGTGAGAGTCTTGGGAATCTCTCCACTCTCTGCTTCACTCAACATCTTCTCCAGAACAGCGGCTGAGATCCAGCAGAACACTGGGATGTGGCACATGATGTAGAGGCTCCTTGATGACTTCAGGTGTGAGATGATCCTGTCGGCCAGACTCTGATCACTGATTCTCTTCCTGAAGTATTCCTCCTTCTGTGGTTCATTGAAGCCTCGTACCTCTGTCACTCGATGGACACACTCAGAGGGGACGAGATCAGCTGCTGATGGTCTGGAGGTGATCCAGATGAGAGCAGAGGGAAGCAGATTCCCCACAATGAGGTTCATCAGTAGCACATCCACTGAGACTGATTCAGATATATTACACAGTTTCACTTTACTCTTAAAATCCAGAGACAGACGACACTCATCCAGACCATCAAAGATGAACAGCACTTTATATTCATCACTGGATATTTCTATTTCTTTTGTTTCAGGGAAAAAGACATGAAGAAGATCTGAAAGACTGATTGTTTTGTCCTTCATCAGGTTGATTTCTCGGAAAGGAAGTGGAAATATGAGCTGTACGTCCTGATTCTCTTTCCCTTCAGCCCAGTCCAGGATGAACTTCTGCACAGAGACTGTTTTTCCAATGCCAGCGACTCCCTTTGTCAGCACAGTTCTGATGGCTTTGTCTTGTCCAGGTAAAGGTCTAAAGATGTCATTGCATTTGATGGCTGTGTCCTCTGTTGCTGCTCTCCTGGATTGTGTCTCAATCTGTCTCACCTCATGCTCATTATTGATCTCTCCACTCTCACTCTCTGTGATGTAGAGCTCTGTGTAGATCTCATTCAGGAGAGTTGGGTTTCTCTGCATCGCTGTTCCTTCATACAGACGCTCAAACTTCTTCAGTAGATTTGATTTGAATCTGCTTTGGTCCAGTTGAGAGTCACGACTGAAAGTATAAAATACTAGATTAAGACTTAAATTAGATAAGTAAAACTGATATAATAAAATCTCTTGACAAATACTGTACCTCAGATTAGATGGCATGTTTTTTGCCCCAAATATTCCTTGAGTGTCAGCTAACTGCTCACTAATTATGGACAAACATGGACAGAGCAGAGACAATACAATTCAGCAGTGAAAAGCAGTCGAAAAACCAAATGTGTGCAAGGTAAATTTGTACAATGTTTGAAATGACACAGAATTACCTCATAAATCATCCTATTGTACAGAACAATTAAAACCAATCCATCTATCAAATCTATTCTCACATGAATCTATTTAAAAAGAGATGTTGTACCTCAGATCAGGTGGTGTGTGTCTTCCCTCAAATTTGACTGTTTTTTCCAAAGACTGTATACTCTTCATGGACACACAGCTGGGCTCTGATGAGACTGATCTGTCCCTTAGGCTTTAACAGAATAGAGACAATAGAGTATAGAATAGAATAGAATAAAAAGGGAAAAAATCAGATTGAATTGATTGATCAGTTGATTTTATGTGGAGTACATGAATATAACAAAGAAAACATGAAAACACATGAAAGGTAGATTCAGCAACTTTTATTTTGATTTTGACACTGATTTTGTTTTAGTTTTATTGTTACAAATGCCTCCATAAGACTTTACTTATAACAACAAACTGAGCCTCAAAAAAGAACAAACACAGCTATTTGGTCTGTCAATCATTTAGATGTTGTCCAATGTGTTTTTATGTTATTATGGCCTCTCTTCTTGTAGCATTCATGTTTTCTCCTGCTTTCCCGTATGTACAGTCAAGATGTGATCACTGTCTGACTCTGTCCCAAGTGGCTCTTAGTTTTTATTAAAACTCTGAGTACAGATAGTCTGCCATATTGTACTCTATTTTCATGGCTAGATAGCAGTGACTTTCATTCTGTTGAGGTGTTTTTCTATTAAAGTTATATAACTGTTTCATTTGTGCTGTAATTTGATGGTAAAAATATTGTACCTGAGATCAGGTGATGTGTGTCTTCCCTCAAATTTGACTGGTTTATCCATAGACTGGTCACTCTTCATGGACACACAGCTGGGCTCTGATGAGTTTGACCTGTCCCCCTGAAATTCACTGTAATAGAATAGCAACATTAGCTATAATAGATAGATAACAGAGATAATATAGTAGAGACAAGAATCTAAATGGTTGATTTTACATGAAAATAAATTCAACACGAGAATGTTGTCTATCTGAAAATAAATATGCCGAAATAAATGAGGAAATAAATTAAGCTGAAACGATATGTCATTGTCCAAGGATAATATCATCTATCTATCCACCTGTCTATCTGTCTGTGGTGTCAGTATTTAATGACACTTATTAAGTCCTGTGTACATCTCAACACCAGAATAAGAAAAAAGTCAACAGATCACTACACCAACCCTGACAAACACCATAAACACCATAAACACCCTGGTTATGTGGTGTATAGTGTATCTTCTATTTAACATTAAGATCATGTGAAGACAATCTATCTATCTAATCTATTCTAACATTCTCACATTAATCTATTTAAAAAGAGATGTTGTACCTGAGATCAGGTGATGTGTGTTTTCCCTCAAATTTGACTGGTTTATCCATAGACTGGTCACTCTTCATGGACACACAGCTGGGCTCTGATGAGTTTGACCTGTCCCCCTGAAATTCACTTTAATAGAATAGCAACATTAGCTATAATAGATAACAGAGATAATATAGTAGAGACAAGAATCTAACCGGTTGATTTTACATGAAAATAAATTCAACACGAGAATGTTGTCTATCTGAAAATAAATATGCCTAAATAAATTAAGAAATAAATTAAGATGAAAAGATATGTCATTGTCCAAGGATAATATCATCTATCCATCCACCTGTCTATCTGTCTGTGGTGTCAGTATTTAATGACACTGATTAAGTCCTGTGTACATCTCAACACCAGAATAAGAAAAAAGTAAACAGATCACTACACCAACCCTGACAAACACCATAAACACCATAAACACCCTGGTTATGTGGTGTATAGTGTATCTTCTATTTAACATTAAGATCATGTGAAGACAAGTTATCTAATCTATTCTCACATTCTCACATTAATATATTTAAAAAGAGATGTTGTACCTGAGATCAGGTGATGTGTGTCTTCCCTCAAATTTGACTGGTTTATCCATAGACTGGTCACTCTTCATGGACACACAGCTGGACTCTGATGAGACTGATCTGTCCCCCTGAAACTTACTTTAATAGAATAGCAACATTGGAAAAGAGATAATATAGTAGAGACAAGAATCCAAATGGTTGATTTTACATGAAAATAAATTAAACACAAGAATGCTGTCTATCCGGAAAAAAAAAAAAAATATATATATATATATGCCGAAATAAACTAAGAAATAAATGAAGCTGAAGAGTGATGACACTGTCCAATGATAATGTAATCTATCTATCCACCTGTCTATCTGTCAGTGGTATCTTTGGTGTCAGTATTTAAAACACCCTGGTCATGTGACGTACAGTGTATCTTCTGTTAAACATTAAGATCATATGAAGACTTTGACATACCTGCATCCTGGAGAAACGTCTCTATCTCTGAATGCTTGTGTGTCTTCCATGATTCATTCAGTCTTCATGAAGCTGCACAGATACATCTGATGAGACATAAACACTCAGATACAACAAAATACAAGAAGTGTGTGTTTATAGAAAACAAAAATACTCTGACTTCTGATTTCTAATCAGTAATCAAGATTTCACTTCTGGCTTAATTAGATTTGTCATCATATTATTGTATATGTTCAGAATTGGCATCATCTGAATCAGCATAACTTCTTTTTCAGTTATATATTAACTTTAGTTTACACAGAAAATTTCGAGACACGCAGCTAAATTAAAAATAAATAAAGATGTTAAAGTGAAGATAGTTGCAACAATGTGGTTTATAACTTAGGCTTTTACGAACAGGCTTAAATACATAGAATTTGATTTTAACATAAGTTCTATATAGGCCTATGTCCAAAGATAATTAATAATGAAGACATCATTAATAAGATCAAAAATGCATATAACGTACTTCATAAGTAAGTTTTCACGGTTACTTACTTATTGAGGAAGTCGATAACTTTTCTTGACGCTTCACTTTAACACTTGCTCGAAATGTAAGGTTACTTGACATCAGTTTCCTCAACAATATCACGTAAATTCCTACAAAACATACACATACAGAAATCACTGGATACTTAAATGCTCATTATATATAATGAGTTAAAGATTCTTAAACACGGGTGTAAAAATGGCGCAGGAAGAAAAAGCACAACACAGGTTTACTTTCACTTTCGGTTTACTGCAGTCACATGACCTCTGCGTTGCGTGGTAGCGATGGACTTTTATTTATTTATTTATTTATTTATTTATTTTATTTATTTATTTATTTATTTAACACGGCTTCATAAAGCTTGGAAACCTTTGCAAATTATTTGTTTACAAAGAATTTGTCGGAGCATGTATCAAAATGAATCCACAGTCAAATAATTTATAATAATTTTTTAATATAAAAAAACATTATACAGGTACTTCTTATTTAAGGGTATTTCATTATTTTAATTGTATTTAATGTATTCAACTTTCAATAAAACATTCACAACCGGTTCGTAAAATGTTTTTGTCAAATGTTTTATCCATGTTTTGGCCTGAGACACTTGGTGTTGGTAGACATATTTTAAAAATTCATAAAAAAAAAAAAAAAAAAAAAAAAAAAAAAAAAAAAAAAAAAAAAAAAATATATATATATATATATATATATATATATATATATATATATATATATATATATATATTATTATTATTATTATTTATTATTTTTTTCTGCAAATTATTGTTCTACATCTGTCCAAGTAGGCTACCACTGTGGTCATTTTCATGTTGCTGTACTGTTTCATTCATCAATAATTGCTTGCCAAAATGATAACTAATACTATTTATCTCACTATATAGTCATATTTTACAAATTCATAAAAATATTAAATCTCCTCAAATACTTCTGTGTTGATTTTCATGTTGCTAAACCGTTTCAATCTTTAATAATTGAATGCCAAATTCATGACCAATGTATCATTAACAAATAAATTCCAATTCTGTTATGCAAGACAAAAGGAGTTTTCAGCACCTGACATCTCGTCCTTATATTTCGTTGCGTAGGCTATTAAACATTTTTTAGAATATTTGATATCATTGATATGAATATTTTTGGTAACTAAATATCGCCAGCTAAAAAGTAACTAGTAACTTGTACTCTGAGTATTTTTTGAGAGGAGTACTTTTTACTTTTACTTAAACAATGTTTTGACAGCAGCACTTTTACTTGTAATTGAGTATTTTTTCATCAATGTAACAGTCCTTGTATTTATTTCCAGTACTCTTTCCACCTCTGAAAACAATTGCACCAACGATGTAACAAACACAATGTGAAGCGGTCGGAGTGTTGTGGGGCACTTAACAATTTACACCCGCCACTAAAAAAGAGAACTACCTGAGGCAAAGGCGCTAAATTTGAAGCACCCACCCAAGCGCTTTCATGTATATGTTCATATAATTTCATGGACGGGAAGCTGACTGACGAACACCCTTACCCAGAGAAATGGCTCGGTACGATGTTCTGGTAAAGAAGTCACGTCGGGGGATGAAAAGGTTCAGATTCAGATTCAGATTCAGATCAGATTCGGGTAAGCTAACCTTAACTTAACTAACTATGTGTTTGCTCCCCTAACGTTCGATTTATGAAGTCCATTCTATGAATACATTTAAGATCAGTAACAAGCAGTTTAAAAAAAAAAAAAGCACAACAAATTTCCGATGATTACCATTGTCCACCTATTTATTTCATTTTTTCGGTAGTAAAAGATATTATGGCACATTTCAATAAATCACATTATTCCTGCTACAGAGATTGCAGGTGATAGCAGGCCAGCTAGCTACGTTTCTCATTCAGATATTGACCTACGTTTGAACACTACAGTTAAGAGTGTGTACTATTTTGTTTCTAATGCATCTTTCTCTCTCTCTCACACACACACACACACACACAGACAAACTGCGCTAAGTTCGGGTCCCATCATATATTAATTCTCTTGCAGTGGTGGACAACTGTGAGGGTGATCAGATCCACATGCCCATGACCTGGCTGACCGTCACCAGAAGTTACCTGCTGTAATTAGCATTTCTTACAAACTTTTACAATGTCACCAGAAGTTACCTGCTGTAATAGTTATTTTCATGAGCCTTTACAATGTCCCCTGACATTACCCGCTGTGAATGGTTTTTTTAGTTTTTTTTTTGTATCTTAATTTGATCTTTTTTTTGAAGGAATAAGTCATGTCAAGTTTTCAAGTTTATTCCATCTTGGTTTATTACATATGGAAATTAAATGGTGAAATTTTACAGGATGGTCAGTAGAAGGTGTCTCTTGCTTCCTGAAAACAACAAACACTGATCAACAAATCACAAATGATTTAATAAAACTTATATTCAATTATACATGTTCTAAAACACAAATCACAGTCTGTCTCTTGCTTAACACAACTGATTTTAAACAACTTATTTAATATAGTTCCAGTCTTCACCCACGCCCTCTATATCCCACCCCAATTACCTAATATCCTATCCTTAACCCTAAATATTCTCATTCCTGCTTATTTACAAAGCTGCAAGTATCTTGTGGAAAGCAGGTCGCTTGCCTGAAACTCATCTGACACATGAGGAAGCATATACTTAAAATAAAAGGTTTTTAGCTACAGTCCTGGCACAGAATTGCTCATTATATTGGACATGTAACAGAACTTGCTGTGATGGGACCCAGACGAGCAGCTTACAGGACCTCAGCAAACCTGAAAAAAAAATCCTTTTACAGAACCTGGAAAACTTAAAATACACAGATTTCACAGTTGTCTTATTTCAGAATCATTCATTTTTATTACACTTGATATATTTATTGATTAGACTTAAAGATGCAGTAAGTAACTTTTGTAAAAATATATTTTTTACATATTTGTTAAACCTGTCATTATGTCCTGACAGTAGAATATGAGACAGATAATCTGTGAAAAAATCAAGCTCCTCTGGCTCCTCCCAGTGTCCTATTACCATTTGCAGAAATACATCGCTCCCGTTAAGAAACAACCAATCAGAGCTGCGGTCCGTAACTTTGTTTGTGTTCAAAATGTAGAAAAATGAACATAATAAGCGAGTACACCATGAATCCATTTTCCAAACCGTGTTTTTGGCTTGTCCTGAATCACTAGGGTGCACCTATAATAAGTGTTTATATTAGGACTATTTTAGATTGCTTCGGGGGTACCGCGGCGGAGTAACCCAGTACCTTTGTGATTCTTCATAGACTTAAACAGAGAGAAGTAATTCCGGCTACGATGTTCTTCCGCAAGACGCAAGCAGTTCTGTTTATTAACCGCTAGAGCGTCAAAAGTTACCCACCGCAGCTTTAATGTTGCACTTAATGTGCACCTACCAAATCTTACCTTTCTCTTATATTTTGCATATACTGTACACCATGCATAATTACTATGCAAGTTTATTTTCTGATTATATTTTCCCAAGTATATTTTACCAATTTCAAACCACATTAATCTTAATAACTATTAATTTTGTATTTAATATTTTCTAAGTGATATATCATCTTTTTTTGGCTCATTTTATCTTTAAAAAGAAAATCTGCTTTATCATTATGCACACCTGAATATAAGTTGTTTTTCACTTCCAGGTTCCAGCCTCCACCTTTTTATATATATATATATAAAATTTATAAATGTTCGCTTACCAGTCTTAACTTCCATAATATTGAAGCTGCGTGGCTTCTTGATCTTCCCAAACCAGCGATGCACGAACATCCAGTAGTCTCCACAGATCCCTGCTCACACACCAGCACCACGCCGAGGGTTTCTGCTCGACTGGCTGGGTGCACATTTACTTATAAAAAGACGAAATCACCCTCTGTGTAACAGTACATGACCCACTTTCACACTATGTAAATAATGGTAGGCCTCTGTACTTTTTTGACAGGACCAAGTAGTTAAATATATGGGTTACCTCTGGCCATTTCTTCAGTTCATCTACCCACATTAACAGTGATGATGGATAGGACAATTTAAGACCATCTGATTGTCGTAAGAAGTTTCCAACGTGCTCCTCTGAACTGATTTGTCGAGGGCACAATGACCAATTCTCAGACATGATTTTAGCTACTGTATCTTCATTTCTGTTGCCATAACCAACTCCAACTAAACCAAATTGTTTTTATATTTTATACAATGCCATCCTTCTTTATTTCCTTTGTTCCACCTCTCCTGCCACATAGTTTTAACATTTGTTTTAATTAAAAGCCAGAAGTAAATCTAAGTAAAAACAATAATTATTCTAATGATTTTATTACAAAATTGAACGTTTTCCCAAATTTATACCAGAAAATGCAAAACACAATGTGATTTCTTGTTTTACTGCTGTTTATTTAATCACAACTCTCAACAGCACATTTTACAATTCAAAACATTAAGTTTAATCAAACTTTACGTGCCACAACACTGTTTGCATTATTTTCTCTTAGACTAAGCTTATTTGTACATAATACTGCTAAAAGTATATGATATGTATGATACAGCTAGACTTCGATCTTTCATGTGGGCATGCAAATCTTACACATAAGTGCATACAACAAAACAATATATATATATATATATATATATATATATATATATATATATATATATATATATATATATATACAGTATATATTCATTCTTATAACATTATAACATTCTTACAAAAGTGGTTAAGTTTGTTTAGTTTTTCTCAGTACAAAGCACATGTACAAATAATAATTGTAGTATTTGTATTTGAAGCTGTATTTCAGAAACACAATATCAATATCAGTGCATGAAAGAGTTTCATACTGATTTGGCCTTGTAGCTCTGCGTGTGAAGCATTATTAAAAATAACTTTTAATAAAACTTATCAGTGTTTTATAAAAACTGTATTTTTTCTGCAGTCATACATTAAGCACATTGTTCTTCAGATGTGTTTTAAGCCCTGTTGTGACCTATAAATCTGTACGTATGTCCTCACCATTAGCTCCCGATTTTTACTAATGCTAGAAACACTGCTGGCTCACTACAGCAGTTTCAGGAGCGACTCACGCAACAGTTTACGGTTTTCTGGATCCCCGCCGTGCCGTCATTACCACACGTGGCCCAGCTCTGGCTGAAAGGGTACATGCCATTGCCGACAGGAGGCCAGCAGTGCCAGCTTGAGGCCACATTTGGGCCGAGTCCGTTTTCTATTTGGAAGCATTTCTACAGTTCTGCTGCTGTGAGCGCATCGTCATTTTAAAGTAACATGCATGTTAATAGTGACCCATGTATTGATTACTTTTAGTGATACATTTAGGGAAATTTACTCTAAATTTGTGCATTTAGGCTCGACTCGATCAATCCTGGCAGTAAACTGATGCCTCGTTCTGTTTATGACGTACTGTCACAAAGATCAAAAAGATTTGTAGACGTCACTTTGTCGCGTCCAGTGTAGACAGGCTCAAGCTTCTGTGGCATGATGTGACAACATGTTGTGTCCAGTAGTTTTTTTTTTTTTTATCTTGAGAGATTTCTGTCCATCCATAAAGTTTAGGTAACCAAAGTTTAGGTACCGCTTTCTATAATGAACAGATTTAATGTATGCTTTTATTCACATATAAACACACATATATTTCATACGGATTCAATGTATGACACATTTATGACTTTTTTGGATCTTCTAAGTTTTGGTTACATGGACTGTCACTGAAGGGAAGGAAAGCTTTTAGGATTTATTATGAAATATCTAAATTTGTGTTTTGAAGATAATCAAAGTCTGATAGATTGGATCTACAAGATGGTTAATGCAAGTTCATCTGGACTGTGAGGGGCTTTGGTCGTTAATTTTGTTGTATATGAATGTTCTATTGTAGAATGTTATGCTTTTATTAAGCCATTAAGTTTTAAAGCAATTTTCATATTTATATACATTTTCTGTACATTTTACTTTTCAAGAGTGTAAAAATATTCACTTTTTTCCAAACAAGGTACAGTTTAGATTGTTTTTTTCTGGATATTTGATTTAAAAATGTTAAAAAATTTAAGTTAATCCAAATAGATTTATACTGATAATTTGTGATACAATCATGTAAATATAAAAATAATACAAATATATTTTTTTGAATGTAATTTAAAGTTTCAGTTGCCTTTAGAAATTTGATTTGTTCAAACTTATTATTTATTTATTTTTTCAGTTGAGAAAAAAAACAATTAGAGAGAAAAAAGAAGCTTCTAGAGTTTCAGTAAAGTTTATTACAAAATAAAAAAGTATAATAACAATTGTAGTTAATCTTTTAAAAAAAAGAGTCTCAGTATAATCCTCACTTTAGGATAAGAGAGGACTCTTCCTCATGCAATATTAAATATAAATGTAAAATTACAGATACAATACAGATAACTTCAATACAACTTTACAGTGATAAATATAAAAGAAAAAACATTGATGCAAATGATGCAAACAAACTTCAATATTTCAAACATATGGTGACATAATTCTCTGCCGATCTGTTGATCTGTGCTGTGTTTCTTATAACGATGTAACTCACTGATTAACACCAGAGTATGATGTATTGTTGTGGAAACTAACTAGTCATGACTTCTTCCTGAACACAGTCGAATCCTCGTCGTTTGAACCACATTAGTTTAACAACATAGAGCCATTGTTAATGATGTCACACACCGATCAGACATCAGATGCTGCTGCACTGAACATGGCACCTGTTGACTAACTTCATATGTTTTGTTCACTGTTATTTTGCTTTATTTGATGTTTGATACATCACAGGTTTCCTCTTACGTTATACTCCAGGGGCTCCTTAAATGTTTGTGCACAGCATGTGTACACTTCAAAAACTTTTAGAGGATACGCAAAAATACATTGATTATATACAGATAGAATGGAATATATAGATTATACTGCATGTTAACTTGCTTATTGTGCCCATGTCCCCATTATATAAGCCCATATGCCTTACTAACAGGAAACTAGGTTCAAACCCCAAACTGTTTGCAAATATTTGTTATAGATATGGTTTCGGGAAACACAGACTCATTAAACTATGTTGGTAGCGACAAAGCTTATGACCATAGTCAGATAACGATGCTTGTTGGAAATACGCCTAAAGACAATTTCTGAGTAACCAGTGACTAGTATGAGGTTAGAATTGTTTCTTAACTCCAAATATATGTAAAAATTAAACATTCACAAACAAATAGAATGAGATCCACAAATATATGTGAATATTATTAAATATAATAAAAATATTCACAGATATTCACAGTTTAATGGTCTAAAGAAATTAAAATAAAATAAACAATCGTTTACACTTTGCTTAAAGGGATACTCCACCCTATTATTCTGACAATGTCTTTCATACTTTTCTGGACCTTGACACTGTTATTTCCTCTGCAGTCTATGGGACAGTCACAAGCAGATAGGTATGAGGTCACCGAGGTCCGGATCTCTGTAAATTTTTCATATTCGAAAATAAAATTTGTTCTCTGATTGTCTAATTTGCTTCTAAACTCCTCATATGAATTTCTGCATGTATAATTCAGAATGTTTAGCGTCCATGGTATGAAAATGATCGCTGAGAGACCATAGACTGTATAAAAACATGGACATAGTGTCTGTGATGTCACCCATAGGTTTCTGAAGAGAGTTTTTGAAACCAAAAGTGGGCGGAGTGGGCCATCACCATCTTGGCAGCGCGTCACCGTGTGTCACTCTGGGGTAATCAAAAATAGGCAAAAAGGTGGGAGCTGGTTGCTGAAACCACGCCCACCTAGCACAACAGCACTGTCAGCAGCAATCCAACTGTCACTCAAGTGGCCACGCCCTTAATTATGCAGAAATTTAAGGCTTAAAATAATTTAAACAGATGAGTTATAAAAAAACATTCACCCCCCTCAAAGTTGTCATGAAGGGTAAAAGTAGCTATTTAGACCAAAATATTTTTTGCACCAGGCTGTAAACATGTTTTTGTAAAGTTGGTCATTTTAACATGGGGAGTTTATGGGATCGACTTTCTTTTTTTGAGCCAGCCTCAAGCGGCCAGGTGATGAATTACAGTTTTAGACACTTCTTTGTTGGCTTCACGAGAGAGAGCGGGAGGTTGCCGCTCGTGCGAGACGCTTCTGAAGTGAATGAGTGCAGCCCCGTGTTGCCAGATCCATTTAAAAGTTATTTAAAATCATTTAGATTTGTTTTATTTATTTGTAGGTTTTTGTTTATTTTAATAGCAATATCTGGCAACATTGCATCGCCGGCATTAGTCTGGCAGTAATCAAAAAAGTAAAGATAGCAGCATTTTTTTGTGATATGCTATTTACACTGTGAAAATAGCTACAGATGTTAAAATTTTCTATATTGCAAATAGTGTCAATTATCTGCACCTCAGTTTTGTAGTACTTTATAAAACAGTATGCAATATTATGCAAATAAATGCTTTTCTGATGTGATTTGAAAAGGGAGAGAAAAGTTCACCAAAAAGCGGATTCGAAGTCGGGTTGATCACGTCAAAATATGTATGACACACAGTTTATCTTCCATGAAACTGAAACTGATGATCAAGGATTGTCTTTTGTAATGTTGTCTTTTACAATCTACATTTTGTGGGCAAAGTTAGTGTAAATGGACACTCCGATCACGAAAGTTCATGGACAGGGTATTGCTGACAAGATATGACATTCGGTAATAATAAAGAAAAGATATTACCTGTCAGAAACGCTATCAACGCCATCAAAACGCTGTCTAACACTAGTGCAGAGATCTGTAGAACAAGTAACTTAGGGTACAGAATTAAATGAAAAATGCAAACACTAGCCATTTTATAAACTATGCCAGACATTCAGTATAGTAGTTAAAGGGGGCGTGAAATGCTATTTCATGCATACTGAGTTTTTTTACACTGTTAAAGAGTTGGACTCCCATGCTAAACATGGACAAAGTTTCAAAAATCAAGTTGTATGTTTGAAGGAGTATTTCTGTTCCAAAAATACTCCTTCCGGTTTGCCACAAGTTTCGGAAAGTTTTTTTCAGGTATGGCTCTGTGTGACGTTAGATGGAGCGGAATTTCCTTATATGGGTCCTAAGGCACTTCTGCTGGAAGAGCGCGCGCTCCCGTAGAGCAGAGCACTGAGAGCACAACAGACTTCACTGATCAGAGTGAGAGCGTCGCCAAATGTCACAAAAGAAGTGTGTTTTTGGTTGCCAGGGCAAGACAACCCTGCACAGATTACCAAAAGAGAAACAGCATTAAGGGACCAGTGGATGGAGTTTATTTTTACAGAGCATCAACGGAGTTGTGCAAGTGTTTGTGTTTGTTCCCTGCATTTCGAAGATGCTTGTTTTACAAACAAGGCCCAGTTTGACGCCGGATTTGCACATTGTTTATTAAGGATGATTGCAATCCCAACGAAAAAGTGTCACGATCGTGTGTTGGAACCGCAGCCGGTGAGTAAAACTTCTTCAAATATCTCTGTGCTGTTAACTTAGCTATCAGCGCGTAAGCACATCAAGTAAACTTTGTACACCTTAAAAAAAAAAAAAAAAAAGACGACATAAAGTGGAACTTAGTTATTTTCCAAAACCGCTAAGCAAATATATACAGTTTCAATACATACCACATAGAGACGTCCTGTTTTAGTCGTTGCTGCTGATGCTCTTGTTAAATTTCAGCCTCTGGATCTGATTCTGGATCATAAATATACGCTGAATCTGACTGTTAGCCATGGTTTGTTTTGGATGATGTTTTTTTCCTCAAGGTAATGTCACAGCTTCCAAACACTCTCAACGCAAAAGCCTACTGGCGCTCGTGATTGTTTTGCTCCGCCCACTTTTTGGAGTTATGAAGGATGCAGTACTACTCTATAGGTACTCAAGATTAACAGGAGATTGAGTGAAAATGAGCATTCACCCCCCCCTTAAAACTTTCACAAATCATGCTATAAACATTCATAAGAGCACTAGACAAAGTTATCAGCTATATAATGGTTACAAATAAAAAACTATAACAGCAATATGTATGGTTGCAACATGAATAAACAACTGATAAAATGATCCACCCCATAAATAAAGTATTCAACTTTGATGCAATGAATAGGGTATGATCTAAAAATGAGCATCCCTCCAAAAAGATCTACATGTCTGTCTCTTTTCAAGTGTTAGTGTCTATAATTAGTTGTATTTATACGGGTTATTATAGCACAACTCTATAATAAAGAAGTTATTATAGAAACCCCCTGGACCTCACTAATTTTCAAAGCCTGGCTATGGCCACAGTCACAAGCCTCCCGGTTTTCATCCAAAATATCTTAAATTGTGTCCGGAAGGCGAACTAACCTTTTATGGGTTTGGAACGACACTGGGGGTAAGTGAGTAATGACAATTTTAATTTTGGGGTGAAGTATCCATTTAAAGCCTTTTTTTTATACATAATGCATTATAAAGTTATAATTATCAATAATGTGTGTTGCAATATATTATATCTTATCTGTAATCATTATAACCAAATTTAAAATACATAGCGAAATATTCTGTGATTCCTGGTCATAATTAAAATCAGAGTCAGACAAAGCACAACCAGAGAAAAACCCATTCCAATAAACATATTCCAATCAAGTACAGCTGGAAGAGAGAAATTGGGAAGAGAAAACATTTTTTAATGTTCTTTAAACTCACTACTCAATAATCTGTAAAGCTCTCAATGTGTGGGATTAATTTTCCAACAAAATTGTTCAGTCAGAGATCAAAAATCTAATCATTAAATTAAATATTTAAAAACTCATCTAAATATATTGCACAAAACTGAAATACAAATGCAAAACTGAATAGCAAAAATAAATGAATGAATTGTGAAACACGCATTTGACAATGCATTTTAAGGATCAATATAAGGTTTGGGTGACTTGGAATAAAAAAGGTGGGAGGAACCACCGCTCCGAACATATGCTGTTTCACATGCACGCACGCACACATGCACACACACACACACAAACACAAATGCTCAAATGTTAGAATAGTTATGTTGTTTCAGGTTTCTTGATTCTATGTTTATGTTTATAATTATATATATATATATATATATATATATATATATATATATATATATATATATATATATATAATGCATTCTGCTCTTTTCATGTAGATTTCGAGTATTTTAGTTAATGTAACATATTTATTTCAATCCCTATTGTTTTGTGATGGAATTTCCCATAATTGTGATGTATTGACTGTTGTAATATACTGTGAGATATTAGTGTCTGGTGTATTTGTGGTGGGGTCTATTTGGGGAAAATCCAGGGCCATATTTACTCTGAGTCAGTCACTGTTCAGAGGCTACATGTTTCAAAGAAGACAAAAGTTAAAATAACCCTGATCTTCAAATTCAGAATTTCTCCCCCAGCTCTTAAAACATTGTGTTTTCCTCTGGAGCATCAGTGAATGTTTAAACCTTCTGTAATAGTTGCTTTTGATTCCCTCAGTGCGAAAAGATGGATCTCAAAATCATATAGTTATTGTTGGAAAGGGTTCAAATACACAAAAATGCTGGAAAACAAAAAATATTTGTGAGACCTGAATGAAGTCCCATAAAAAAGGACAGCAGACAGTTTCACTGTTCAGGACAAACTAGGGACTCATGAACAACTATCACTAAACACAAACACACAGCTGTGGATCATTCAGCTAACAACACAGTATTAAGAGTCAGGGGGGTGTAAACTTTTGAACAGGGTTATTTTTATCATTTTATCTTGTGGACTATATGTAAATGCTAAACGTGAGTTTTAGTACGTGAGTACTAAAAAAAAAGCACATTTTGTATAATCTCTCTTATTTTGATGAAATAATTAACATTTTGCAGATTCTGCAGGGTGTATGTAAACTTTTGACTGCAACTGTATGAAGAATAATATATACAATTTATTTATTGAATAATTAGATTGAAAACAGTTGGCTAAGTTAGCTTTTTACCTCAAAATAAAATAAATAGATTTTGTAAAGCTGTTAACACTTTCTCTGACGAGCGGCAGTAATGAGTTTTCTGGTTTGTCATGTGATGTTTGACAAATACCCTTTACTAGAACAAAGTCGGTCAAAAAAGCTTTTATAGTTTAAAAAAACTATAAATTTTTAGGCTTATACAAAACAAAGTGTTTACTGATTGAAAAACACAAAATTATATTTTCACATTTTAAAGTCGATAAATGTGATTTTTGTAGCAAAAACCATCTTCCTTTCACACTAGATACAATTAACAGTATTTTTAAATAATATTTTCTGTGTTAAATATACAGCATTCTATTAATCTAATTGTAATTACGGTACTGTGATTTTTACGGTAATAAAAAATACAGTATTTAATAAGTTACTGTGACTAAAATTACACTGAGCATACTGTGGAATATACTACAACAACTTACTTGCCAATTGCTGACAGCAAGTTACTGTAAATGTCACAGTAATCTTTTTACAGTGTAGAAGCAACCTGGCCAGCTGGTGTAACTGGTTTGTGTCAATTTGCATAGCCAGTATATATATATATAAATTATGAAAGGCATTTGTTTGTGGTTAGTAAGATAAGAGCATAAAATGTATGCAGTACATGAATAATTGTGCATGCATCTAAAAATAATTTTGAGTCCAATATCTTACTTTTTTGTCTCACTGTAAACAAAGTAAATATTACATGATATCAATGGTTAAACGATTGTAGAAATGTTATTTGTTTTAAGGGTCTAAAGTGTCTTTTTTAACATTTTGTAGACCTTTTCTTTGAAACGAGTTGGCAGCAGATAACAATGAAATGTTATAATTTTATATTAAATAAACAACTTAATTTAATAATGCAATTGAAAACAGAAAGCCATTAATATGACAACTGAATACAATAATAATAAAATTAATGCAGTGATTTCAATATTCATAAAGATTCATTTTTAGGTGTCGTCATTATGACAGTATTGTATTAAAATGCTGAATATACATAAATATATCTACATTTAGATGCTGTAAATACATCAGTATTGTAGTGCCTGTGAAAACTTAAGTTAATGTACATTTTCTAGAAACAAATTTTATATAAATACATACAAATTATCATGAGATCATGTTGGAGTATTATGTTTCTGGCATGTTGCAAGTTGGTTAAAAGAACTGTTGCCAAATAATGCAATACACAGCAATAATGATCCAATCCTAAACTCTTCAGTATTTGCTTATTTAAATCAAATGTCGACAATTTAAGTATTTATTTATTTGGCCAGGCAGTGTATATGTTCATTTTGATGCATTTAATGGTAAACTGCAGTGTGCATTTATGGGAGAATTTTTTTTTTTAATTGAACTCGGTGAGAGTGAAATAAAACTCTCTGTCTTCTCCCTTCTCTCTCCAGTCAGCAGCTTTACTGTACCAACTTTTGAAACATTTATAAAACTAGAACTAACTGGTGCTGAAACAAGGGATTTCATGACTCTTTAAACATAAGCAGGTGTAGCAGAAGCTAAGGTGAGAATTGATGCCTCTCTTTGGAGTGAGTTGTTTTGGCTACACTATAGGTTTTGTATTAGCTCTACATTGAGTCAGAGGTCAATCTCTTGTAAAAGGTAAAAGTTTATAAAGCTTTAAAAATTGAAATTTTTCTTACAAAAAAAAAAAAAGAAAAAAGAAAAGAAAACAACATGGCTTGGCTTTAGAGGGCATTCATTAACCCCTGGAGTCTTATGGACTACTTTACAATTATATATATATATATATATATATATATATATATATATATATATATATATATATATAAATAATTGTATACGAAGGCACCGTGCGACCAGTTAACAGGCCGACGGTTCCCCCACCGCGAGATGAGCCCATGCCAAGTGCAGATCCACCATCGCCTCTGCGAGCCTGGCTGGCAGGCTGCATCCTTCACCAGCGAGTGCCGGCGGGAGCCTGAAGATGGATGGTGAAGGTGGATGGAAGACTGTTCCGGGCCCTGTTGGACTCAGGCAGTGCGGTCACCCTCATCCAGTCGCGGCTGTGCACCTCTCGAAGCGGCTGGAGAGACTTCCCACCGATTACCTGTGTGCACGGAGACACTTGCCAAGTACCGGCCCATGAGATGGTCATTTCGTCCCCCCAGGGCACCTGGCCGGTGGAGGTAGGCCTGGTGAAGGACCTGCTGGTGGCCGTACTGCTTGGAAGAGATTGGCCTGGCTTCGAGAAGCTGCTGTCCGCCTCTACTCAGCCTGCCAGCCCCAAGGGGAACCGTCGAAGACCAAGGCGACCGCCTGGACCCCGCCGCCGACCGGCCCTGCTCGTCTCCGACAGTGGGAGAGAAGGTGAGGCCCCCTCCCAATCTACTAATCTGTTTTATGATCTGTACCAACAGGCCGCTGGAGGGGGCTCTTTCGCCAAGGAACAGCGGGAGGACGACCGACTCAAGCTCTGTTGGAGCCAGGTGCGAGTCATAGATGGAGAGGACGTCCTCCCCCGGCCCCACCCTCTCCCACATTTTGTTGTAGAGAATGGCCTGCTGTATTGTGTCGCCCAGCATAGGGGGGAGGAGAAAAAGTTACTAGTCGTGCCTTGAGCCAAGACCGAGACCATTCGAGAAATGGCCCATTCCCACCCCATGGCAGGACACCTCGCGGCAGCCAATACCGCTCAACGCATCCGCGACCGCTTCCATTGGCCGGGCCTGGACGCCGAGGTAAAGCGGTTCTGCCAAGCCTGCCCGACCTGTCAGGCCACGTCGCCCAGGACTCCTCCCCCCAGCCCGCTCATTCCGCTGCCTATCATCGAGGTGCCCTTCGAGCGGATTGGAATGGACATAGTGGGGCCGTTGCCGAAGTCTGCCCGAGGGCATGAGCACATCCTGGTCACCGTCGACTATGCCACCCGGTACCCAGAAGCAGTCCCCCTGCGGAAGGCCACCGTGAAGTCCATCGCCCAGGAGCTGTTTCTGTTGGCCAGCCGAGTCGGCCCCCCCTCGGAGATCCTGACTGACCAGGGAACCCCCTTCATGTCCCGGCTAATGGCAGACCTCTGCCGGCTGCTGCGGGTGAAGAAGTTGAGGACCACAGTCTATCACCCCCAAACTGATGGGCTCGTAGAGAGATTTAACCAGACTCTCAAGCAAATGCTCAGACGCGTGGCGGCGGAGGACAAGCGGGATTGGGACCTCATGATCCCCTACGTGCTCTTTGGGATCCGCTAAGTTCCCCAGGTCTCAACTGGCTTCACCCCCTTCGAGCTCCTGTTTGGCCGTCAACCTCGGGGCCTCTTGGACGTGGCCCAGGAAGCGTGGGAGCAGCAGCCGGCGCCTCATCTTACCATCATCGAACACGTCCGGCAAATGAGGGAGCGGATCGACCGAGTGATCCTGTTAGTCCGGGAACACCTCACCAGGGCCCAACAAGCGCAGCAACGTTGTTACGACCGGGCAGCCCAACCACGGGAGTTCCAACCGGGAGACCACGTCATGGTCCTGGTCCCCAGCTCCGCATGCAAATTCCTGGCCTCCTGGAAAGGACCCTACTCGGTAGTGGAGAGGATTGGGCAAGTCACTTACTGCCTGAGACAGCCGGGACGACGGCAGGCAGAGCAACTCTACCACATCAACCTCCTGAAGAAATGGGTGGGGACCCGGGACCAAGTAGCTGCCCTGAGCCTCACCGAGCCTGTGGTTGTAGATGTCAACCCCCACCTTTTGGCTGCCCAGAAGACGGAGCTGCAGCACCTGGTCAGTCAGTTCCAGGATGTGTTCTCCTCTCAGCCCGGGCAGACCAACGTACTTCAACACCATATCCGGACACCCCCAGGAGTCGTTGTTAGGCAACGGCCCTACCGAGTCCCGGAGGCTCGTCGGCAGGCTATTGAGGAAGAGGTCCAACAGATGCTGAAGTTGGGGGTAATAGAACCATCCCTGACCAGGAAGGGGGAGCCGGAGAAAGTATGCTGGACCCCGTCGGCGGAAGAAGCCTTCTCCCAGGAGAAAGCAGCACTCATGTCCTCGCCAGTACTCCGCGCCCCGGACTTTAGCTGCCCCATCCTGCTGCAGACGGATGCCTCCGACACAGGACTGGGAGCGGTCCTCCCCAAATTCAAGAAGGTGACGAGCAACCGATCATTTACATCAGCAGGAAGCTGTCCCCCGCCGTGGAGAAGGAAGCCCTGGCCATCAGGTGGGCAGTCCTGGAACTTCGGTACTACTTCCTGGGCTGCAAGTACACTCTGGTAACCGACCACGCGTCCCTACAGTGGATGGCCCGCGCCAAGGACACCAACGCCAGGGTGACTCGCTGGTTCCTAGTGCTCCAGGACTTCCACTTTGAAGTCCGCCATCGACCTGGGGCCGCCAAAGCGAACGCCGATGGCCTCTCCCGGATCTGGACAGCTTATGCAGGTCTGTGAGGGGTCATTCCCCACCCTCCCCTAATTTCACCCCTACTTTCTACATGTCTTCACAGGACCAGAACGACGCTTGGGGGGGTGGGGGGGGGGGGGGTTGTGACGAGCACTCCCAGAGGAATCAGTGTCACCCTGGAGACCAAAGGAAAACACCTGCACGTCCTCGTCACCGGCTGATCGGTCACAGCTGCTCCCCATCAGCCAGCACACTCAAAAGAGCACATGCTGCACTCAGAGGACGATCTTGAACCGAATGCAATGCTGGTCTAAACCGCCCACCAGAAAGCAGAGCAGCACCTTTCACCAGGCATCACTGAGTTTAATAAATCCACCCTCTGGGGCTTTTGATTTCACGTACGCCTTGTCGAGTGATTCTTCACCCCGTGACAATATAATATAATTAAAACAAGCATGCAATGACTACAAATGAAGGGAAATAGTACAGTACAGTACTCAAGTTAAAGTACACAATTTTTAACTAAAGTATTTTTAAATTTTCAAATAAAATCTACTTAAAGCTGCAGTCGGTAAGTTTTGCTTCTTTGTCACCCTCTCTGTGTTAAAACATACAATTGCAGTTATTTGCAGAATTATCTTCTTTGCAATGGTTGTGCAGCGGCTCGGCTCCAGCGAAAATTAATCTAATGTTTTTAGGTGAATGTGTTGCTGCCAGTCATCACACAGGGGTGGATACTTTACTTTGGAATCACAGATTGTAGCTTTCATCTTGGAATAGATTATATAAACTTTCACTTAATATTGTCATCTAAACAAGTAATAAGTCTGCCACTTATGTTTTGACCAACTGAGGAGAAAGTATCACATCAAACATTACAAATTATTATTATAATTTTTTCTTATTGTTCTTATTGTTAATGTTAACAACATCAACATTCGAGACTACGGTCCTATAATACACCTGACGCAATGCGACGCAAGGCGCAATGCAAGTGTGTTTGCTAGTTTCATTCCGGCGCTGTTCGCATCTTCCCGTCCAGCGCCACGTCATTTAATTAGCAAATGTATTTCCGCACACTTGTGCGCCCAAGGGCGTACTGGTCTAAAAAAGAGGTGTGTTCAGGTCTGTTCAAGGAGCTGAAAATAGACTGCGCTATAGACCAACTCAAACCTGGTCTAAAGTCTAAAGTCAATGGCACAATATTTGTTTGTTATTTAAAGAGCGCGTTGGTAGAAAATGCGCCTCTGGGCAGGTCCACAGTGCGCATTGATTTTGTTTATTACACACAGGGATGCACATCACACAAACATGCCAAATATTAAAAACAAAACAATTACAGTGTAAAAGACTATTATTGTGTAGGCTACATACATATAAACATGAAATGATGGAGTCATTGCATGTATTAGAATTAGTCTACCTATTTGCAATTCAGCCTATTATTACTTATAATGATGAATGAAACTGTCCTCCAACAAAAAACGACCATATAGGTCGTTTGTGCAAGCACCTTATTACGACCTATATTTACGTTTTAAAGTTAAGCGCCCTCTGGCGGGCGTAGTAAAATAATGACAGTATCACGTTGCGTCTGTCGTCATGAATTGACGTTTAACGTCATTACCAATCAAAACGCACGTTTATTTAAATGCAATGTGTGGCCGTTTTACACCGATCTCACAGTATTTCCTACATATTTTACTACTGTAGGTGGCATATTCGTTCGAATGACCACACCTAACCCCACC
The DNA here is from genome assembly GCF_003368295.1 of Carassius auratus. NCBI lineage: Eukaryota > Metazoa > Chordata > Actinopteri > Cypriniformes > Cyprinidae > Carassius > Carassius auratus. The sequence continues at coordinate 152,497 of NW_020524791.1, read as the reverse complement.
CCTAAACCTAACCCTCACAGAAATAATTCTAAATTATGATTTATTGAGCATATACATTTTCGTGCACGTCCATTCTTGGGATCGAACCCATGATAGCATGATTACATATCAAGGTATAACGCAATAATCTACTAACTGAGCTACACGAAACGCAAACCAGAGGGCAAATAAAAGAGTACAAAACATTAATATGAAAACAACCTTTTGCCTATAGGGGCGCAATTGTATTATACGCTGTGATGGGTCGTATTTCAGGGGTTTGCACAAACGACCTATACAAGCGTATTGGTTGGAGGACATGTTGTGATGAATGAAATTGGAGAATTAATTGAACAATTGTGTCCATACACACACATATATATTAACTGACTCATTGCGCGGAGCTTTGGTGGATTCCTGCTTGTCCTGTAGATGATCTGCTCACGCCCTTTAACTTTGCGCACGAGCAGATCGATTTCTACGCTTGAGAAGTTCAGCCAACATATTTTTCCATGTAAATAGCGATCCGCCATTGCACGAGTGCATCTCGCTCTTAAAGGCAATGGGAGATGACGCTCTGATTTGTGTATTGAACGTTACGCCCATTACTTATTAAGAGAATATAGACAACCCATTGCAAAAATGAGCCCGGGCGCATGGACGTTTTTTTCGGTCGTTAAAATAACAAAAGTGGATTTGGACACGCCCTGAGTGCACCTGCGCCGTGCGCTTTACACTTTGGTTTAGATCATTAAATAGGGCCCTACATGTGTGTAGTGTATACTAGCATGTTGATTTCAATTTCTGTACAGTTTCATCTCTAGTTGTCATACCATTTGAATTTTATATAAAGAAACTGTTCTTTTAACATTAAAATCTAAATTTAGTTCCTCAGAACTGGTTATCTTTAAAATACAAATCTTATGTAATCCTATCTGTAACTTTACCCAATATCATCCAATTTCAATTTCAAGTTCAATTCTTTATTTTTTCAGACATGACATAATTTCGCTGAAAGATGCTCGAATTTCCCGCAAAAACCTACCTGTACCACTCAAATGAGAAAACATTATTACAAGCTTATTGTTGTGAATCGCTGGCTAAAATAAGAATACAGTTTTGAACACTGGCTGGTTATGTATTTGCCCCAAAATCTATTTTAAGTCATGTTTAACCAAACAGCAGTTTTTGTAAATTGCTACTTCACACTTGGTTTTGTGAAAAATTATTTTAAATCTGTTTGAAGTTTTGATTCAAACCTATTATTTTTTTGATCTGTGACTACAAAACATTTGTCAGAAAATGAATCCCTTATTACTGTCTCCTGTTTTACTTACAGATTTGATTAGTGTCATCAGTTTTGTCATCATCTGTGTGGTTTTCCTTTGAGTCTGTACCAGATCCTGTGAGAATATCAAAGATTAGTCAGAAGCCCTTTCACATTGTGATTCTGGCAAATACAGGGTTAATGTATCCCGGCAATTGTTCCTGGGTCACTAGATTTTGCACTTTCACAATGCCAGTGATGACCCGGTATATGTGCGTGCATTCAAACACAACCCGTAAAGATCCAGTAACGACACGTGACATCAGGATGTGACTTGTAATGTATGAGTCGAACACATTAGGCACGTTATACTTTCACTGAAGCTAGCGAACAATGTCAGCGTCAGCGCAGAAAGTGAGGAACAAACTGATCTCTACTTCATTACAGTTTGCACATATTTTTTAGTCACAAATGTTGATCTTCCTTCAAAACACCTGGTAAAAGAGTCGCGCAATAACGTGCGTCATCACTACGACATGGCATTAGATCTGAATTTTGTTCACATAGTGCTCATTCTGGGACTGAACCCAGCAATGTTACAAGGTCCCCGACCCAGGATCAGTCCCAGAATCAATCCCGGGATGTGTTTGCTTTCAGACAAAAGGGTGACCCAGCAATGTTCTGCCAATTTGCCGGGTCCGACGTGCAGTGTGAAAGGGGCTATACAGTATCAGTTTGCTGTTCAAATCATGAATAAACCTCAGCTGTCCACTTAATATTATTTCCACTGAGTTTCTCTCACCTGTGACTGTCACTGTGATCAAGATTTCATCATCAAAGTCCAGAACTCTGTATGTTCCTGCATCAGTGACTGTTAATGCATTAATGATCAGGTTTCCATCTCTGACAGTCAGTCGATCGCTCCTGACCCCAGCTCTTCTCTTCCAGACAACCGTCCACTCTGAGCCGATTTTGTTCTGATGGACAACTTTTTCAGTATTGTTCAACAGAACATCCAACTTCAGCTCCTCACCCATTTTCACAAAAATCTCATCTGAGATTGACAAACAGACGGTTCATCCTTAATCATTATTATTATAATGGTGTAATCAATCAAGACCATAATATTAGGGGACACAATGTAATCATTTATAAATCAGTCATTGAACAGCCTCTATTTAAATGAACTAATCTGAATGTTGGATTAGATGCATCACTTTAAATGTTTTTTTAACTGTTATGGCCCTGCATGCAATACCAACATTATTAAACTTTTGTTAAGAAAACCATGTACTGATGCTTTGATCAGTTTTGACTTTACCCTGAATATGAAGATAGTACTCCAGGGTTAATCGCTCCAGCATTGACTGTGCATTATAGTAATCGACTCTCAAAACATATTTCCCTGCGTCACTGAAACTCAGATCCTTGATGACGACATCACAGTTTCCTTCTTTAAATACTCGTCCATTTTCACTTCCACATTCTTCATTCTGACAAACATAGATAGTTTTTGACCAACTGCTTGAATAATAATGAGAAATCTGTCTGGCCTCCAATTCACATGGCAGGATGACGCTGTTTCCCTTTTTTCCTGTCACACGGAGAAGTTTAGTTCCTGCACGAGGGTTTCCTGCAAATACAGATAATATAAAATTAGTTTAATACAAAGTATCAATACTGAAAAATTAATGCATCTCTGTTTTTTCTCTGTTATCAAGGTCAACGAAATATTTTAGTTAGCTGGTTTAAAAAAAATATATAGACAAAAGTAATAGAGAGCCACCAATATTAACTGTGCCACATTTCAGAAACTTCTAATGTTGATGACAAATGCTAAACTGTATCAGATGTGTCAGTGTAGTTGTAGTGAATTCCTGTAATTATAATAATTATAACAATATACCATGGTTGTAAATTTTCAGAATCAATCTCCCACAGTCACTTGACTAAATGACATGAAAGTGAAACAATCAACTACAACATCTCCACATGCAACTGAAAACAAAACAACAATGTAAACCAAACTGATACTTACCACTGTGACAGATAAAGCAGAACAGCAGCAGAAGATTTGAAAACCTGACGAGAAAACAGAAGAGCTGTTTTATGTGACAGATACATAAATACATCACAGACATATTTATGAAACGCCCCCCTGATTGGTCAAATATCTAAATATTCACTTTCGTTCTATCTGAAAAAAAAAAAGTCTAATAAACATGTACATTTACTGTGATAGCAATCCGTTTACATGTTCATCCTTTTTACTTCTTCTTTATGTGTAAGCGTGATTTGAACTCTAATAACATTCTGTAGTCCAGAAACTTTCTTTAGGTTAAGTTTATTAAAATTAATTGGAAAAATGTTACACAGTCAAAAAACTGTCGCTTCAATATTGCATCACAAAAAACAAAAACGTTCCTTGTCGGAAATGACATCATTGTCAATATAAAATGTAATTCACATTAAATTATTTCTTTTTATAATTATTTTACAATTGCTTTACACACAATTATTTATTTATTCCACATCTATATAAAAACAAATAAAATGAATAACATATGGCTCTTACACATCCAGCCCCTAATTGGTTGGGCAGGAGACCAAACAATTATTATAGACATTAACACTAAGAATTTATGAATAAGAAAAAGCTACTTAGTTCTTTCACATTTCCTTTGGATATCTTTACTCTTGATAGTTCTTTGTTAGTCTTCATGCTTAAATTGCCTCTTGAATTAAGCACAATTTATTTACAGGTCTCTCCAGTACATTTGTTTTGGTATTTAACTTTACACAGTGTACAGTTCCACTGGAGTCTGGTATGATTTGAATTACTCTTCCCATTATGTACGAATTGCAGGGGGAAGAACTGTCCACAACTAGAATCACATCACCAGTTTCAAAGTTCCTTTTTAATCTTGACCATTTAAAGCCAGACACACTCTCTCTGTTTAAATCTAGATTAAAAACGCATCTCTTTCACCAAGCATTTGAATAATGTATCTTAAATTGTGAGTGTAGTTGCATCTGATCAAATGTACATTTTTATTCTTTAGCTTGGGTTAAAATAATTAATTTTACTTTGTTGGATCAGAAGCTATGCTAATAATGTCTCTATTTGTATATTTTAGGATTTACACAAGCTTCGGTCTGGATCCAGAACACCTGAGAAGAGATGATGCTGACCCTCAGAGGACCCCAGATGATGCTAACCCTGAATCAACAGAACTAACAAATATTGCTACAAGTGTGACTGCATCATATAACAATTATTAATAATATTAATAATGTTCATCGTCTGGCTGACTATGTCTTGTATTAATTTATCTAAAAATCCTGTCATACGTGCACAAACTGACAGACACCACTTATAAGCTATTACTAAATATTGTAGAAAAATAATTTTCTGTAAAGTTGCTTTGTAACAATTTGTATAGTAAAAAGCGCTATACAAATAAACTTGAATTGAAAATTGAATTGAATGCTTTCCTGAAGAATGGGCAGGTACTCATTAGTCCATCTGCTCCAAAACAAATCAGTGAGATATTGGACTTGCCTCCAGTGTAACATATAGATAAAATGAATACAGACCAAAGATTACCTGTTAGATTTACCCAAAACTTAATTATATTTTATGTTTAACCACTAAAGAGACATCAGAGCCAGCGGCACATATCAGAAGGTCTAGCCGAGGTTAGGCTGCTCTCGGCGGATACATAAGCACTGAGCTCCCTCTGATTGCGTGGAGCTCACGTCTCCGAGATCGGCGAAAACACATTTTTAAATAGGCACTGTCTTTATAAATAAACCACAGATTTGAGTTTTAAACAACTACATTCTCGCCTTAAATACTTTTAAAATTACATTTCAAGACACAACAACAGTAATATTTTGAAAATGTTGATCCGAATAAATGGTGGTAGAACTCAACCAATCAAGATGTTTAGCTCCCAAGTCCCGCCCCCGAAAGTTACGGAACTTTGAAAAAGTACTACCTCGCCAGCAGGGACTTTCTGAGGGGTATTTTTTTACCCGGAACTTTATTTAGTTCCTGGTTCCTGCAGTAGAAACACACCGAGTACCAGGCCAAAGTCCCTAATTCCTGGGTAAAGTTCCTGCAGTGGAAACGTGGCTTTAGTATCCCATCCTAAAGTACAGGGTCAAGCTTGAACAGCTGACTTTTCTTAACAGGAATATCCTTTCTCAGAGCCTCAATTTCATCCTGAAATTGATGTTTTTGACTGAATTGAATCAGCTGAATTTCTGCTTGATTGAGGTTTTCCAGGCTCGAAGACTTTTTCTCCATTGTTAATCTGTATTTTTGCATTTGTTCCCGTAGAAGGGTCTGATTGTGCAATGGACTTTTGGAATAGTCTCCTTGCTTTACATAATTGTAAAAGTGTTTCTTTTAGTCTTATCATCCATGCCACTGCCTTTTTCAGACGAAACCAGCTTGAGTAGTAATCAGTTAGCTTGCTTACAATTTCCTTGCCTTCTTTAATGTTAAGAACATTGACTTTGTTTTCACCTTTGATTTCAGGGTCTTGTTGTGCTCCTTGAGTCCTCTGGTTTCCACAAAAAATGGGTCTTTCTTCTTGCACAAAGCCTTTTGCTTTAAGACTTCTAGTAGCTTGATCTGCAGGATTCTGTGCTGACTTGACAAACCTCCACTGCAATGAAGTAGTAGCAAGTAGTACCCGTATGAGTGATATCCTGTTTGCTACAAATGTTTTGAAGTATGCACTATCTTTGCCAATGTAGCTGAGCACTGTAGTGCTATCCATCCAGAAAACCGACTGCTGTAGTAGAATTTGAAGCTCTTGTATTAGTATTTTGTCTACTTTGACAGCTGTGGTTGCCGCTATCAGCTCAAGTCAAGGGATTGTGATTTGTTTGAGTGAATTTGAATTATACAATTGTGCTTCTCTTGTGTTACCAAACTTCTCTGGTTTTACAAACCTTTTGATCTGAAAGTCTGAGAGGTGATTTAGATCTTCTAGCCATCTGACTCACTGATCAGCTCGCTTACCCTCAATCTCTTCATCCCATCCATATCCTTGTTTGCACATATCCCTCAGAAGGAGCTTGACTGGTAGGATGGCTGGCACCAGAAACCCAAGAGGTTCATAAAGCAGAAACCTCCTTCAGCACACACTTTAGGTAGCTCATAATACTTTGTGTCTTCCAGTGCACACAATTTCAAGTCTGTGAGAATGCAACTGTTTACTAACTTCTGCTCTCCTGTTTTATTTTGACATGTAGTGCTCAGTAGAATTTGAGGTGGCTTCCCTTTCAGGTTCAGTTTCCTTTGCAGTTCACCAGTACAAAATGCAGCTGTACTTCCTGCATTCAAGAAAGCATATGTTTCTATGTATCTGTCACTCTTCTTCGACTTGACTTTTACTGGCACTATTGAAAGCACGCTGTTATCTCCTCCAGACTCTGTGTTCTCACTTGATTGGTGGTTAAAGGAGACTTTACCACCACGGGGAAGTTGTGGCCTAATGGTTAGAAGGGTTGGACTCCCAATCGAAGGGTTGTGAGTTCTAGTCTCGGGCCACCATACTTGGCTGAATGTCACTTCACTTTCACTTTCACTTTTTGGCAAATGAGATCTTCTGTTCTTGTGTTTTAACATCGTTTGTTCCTTTTTGGTTCTCTATAATGTGTAGAATGTCTGGGTGTTTTGGGGAACATTCTTTACATTCCATTCTCTTTTTGCAAGTCTTGCTAAGATGGCCTTGAGTTAAGCATCCAAAACATAAGCCTTTAGACTTCAGGAACTCCACACGTACATTATGTGGCTGCTCTTTTATTTCACTGCATGAGCATTATCCTTTGTGCAAAACACACATGTTTTTTCAAAGGCGTCGAGGCTCTTGGGGGACTGACTTGGTTCCTGAACACAATTTGAGGCCTTCTTTCCTCTGTGCAAATGTTAGTTGCAAAGCTGCTCTTTATTATTCCTTTTTTAGTAGGATATGTTTCTTTCTGAATCTCCTTTGCTGTTACGACATTACATGGTCCAGTATGTCGCCAAAGAGAGGGTCCATGACAACTTTAGCTTGGCAATCAATGAAGTTAACTAAATGAGGGAATTTTGCTCATACTCCTTGATGTCGTAAGCTTCTGATATTCACTTTACTTTCATCTTGAATGATATCTTTGGAAGTATAACTCTCATATTGGTAGGATTGTCCACTTCCTCCATGAACTCTCCATCTTCCCTTGTAATCTGACAACCAATCAGGAACAGAGCATATACACTCAAAGCTTTACCATCATCAGACTTGGTCTGAGGCCACTTTTCAGCTTTATCAATATAAGCACTTGTTATGATTAGCTGATCTCCATAATGCCTTTGGAGCAATCGATTTGCTTCCTTGAAACATCTGCTTGATGGCATATATTCACAGCTTCGTACAAATCTCTTGTGGCTCTCCAGCAGTGTATTGTTTTAGGTAATATAATTTGTCTTTTTCATTGTCTATCTTGTAATGGTGGCGCGTCCACACGCAGCGGCTTCTCTCTGTCCCAGCTTAACTTTCCAGCTGGAGGTAATAACATTTTAGACTTTTTTTACACCACACAGAGAGAAGCTTACAGACCTCAGGCATTATGGGTTGGCAGTAACACATCCAGCACAATCACACTGAACACTGGGGCCCCCCAAGGATGTGTGTTGAGCTCCCTCCTCTTCACTCTGCTGACACACGACTGCACACTGTCACACAGCTCCAACCTCTTTATTAAGTTTGTGGATGAAACGACTGTGGTGGGTCTCATTAGCAACAAAGATGAGACAAACTACAGGAGCAAGGTGAGCCGCCTGGCCGGATGGTGCGGTGACAACAATCTCTCTCTGAACGTGGAGAAGACGAAGGAGATTGTTGTTGACTTCAGGAGAGCACACACTCAGCATTTTCCTCTAACCATTAACTGTGCGACTGTGGAGAGAGTGAGCAGCACCAAGTTCCTGGGTGTGCACATCACAGAGGACCTCTCCTGTAATAAAAACACAGCACTGGCCAATAAATCACAACAGTGTCTCTACTTACTCTGCAAACTGAGGAGAGCCAGAGACCCACCCCCCTTCATGTACACCTTTTACAGAGGCATCATCGAGAGCATCCTGACGGGCTGCATCACTGTGTGGTATGGTGCCTGCAACGTGTCCTGCAGAAAAACTCTGCAGCACATAGTGAGAGCAGCTGAGAAGATCATTGGTGTCTCTCTCCCCTCCCTCCAGGACATTTATGGAACCCATCTCACTCGCAAAGCCCTCTGCATCGCAGGTGATCCCACCCACCCATCACACAGCTTCCAGGCCAAGACCAGCAGACTGAAGGACAGCTTCATCCATCAGGCTGTCAGGAAGCTGAACTCCCTCCCGAACTTGCCCTCCCCCGTCCCTCTTCTGCCCCAGGCACCACTGAACTATGACCCCCCCAGATCCCACATCCCCAGGTCCTTCCACCCCCCCTCCCACTAACATTCGATGACATGCACCAGTCACTTTGTGCAGCATTGGTCTGCTCACTACCTCATTCAATGGAACTGACGTCATTCTACCACCTCATCAGTCAGTTAAATAAAAACAACTGCTCTTGAGCCCTTGTCACTGTAATCAGACTGAATAAGCTTTTTTTGCACCTAAAATATTTTATCCGTACGATTTTCTCTTCACTGGTTTGCACTCTATCTACCATGTGCACTCTATCTGCCATGTGCCTAAAGCAGTGCCATGTGCGCTGCTTTATTTAACTTTATTTTTAATTTTATTATGTCTTCTTTTACATTCCCTTATTGTATAGCTGTATCTTATATTTTATATTTGATCTAGATTTTTAGGCTCTACTGTTAGTGTTATCTGTATGCACCGAGGGTCTGAGAGTAACGCAATTTCTATTCTCTGTATGCATGTACTGTACATGTGGGAAAATTGACAATAAAGCAGACTAGACTTGACTTGACTTGTGTTCAATGGTATGTTCAAAGGACCTGATGAAGGATTTGAAAGTCAGTGGATCACCAGTAAACACTAAGATGTATTTACATGGAAGCTGAATTTGTCTTTGCTGCTTCACAAGCAATTCAGTCAGGTCATTTTGCTTCTGCATAATTTGAATAATGCTGTCATCTGCTTGTTGATTATAACTGTGGCCTGTGGGTCTTGATGTGTGAAATGGTGGTGCAAGTAACACTGGATTTGAGATGACCTTCATTTTATTTTTTTCCACAGATGAATGACCTGGTAAATCGTTACTCAGCTCTGTTTTCAACTCTGAATGCTTCTGATGGATTCCTCTTCTTGGCTTAGATTGTATGCTGCTTCTTCCGTCATCTGATCGTTCATACTCTTTCAGGAACTTTAATTTAGAATTGCTTTCTGCAAGAGCTGTTTCTGTTTCAAGTTCCTCCATTTTTGCTCTGAGCTGCATTTTTAGGTGTTCAAGCACACAGTGCTGAAACCCTATGGTAATTATAAGGATTTTAATTTTTTTATTCTTCTCCAGTGAAACTGATCGTCCAGCCTAAACCGTAAGGCCTAGAGAGCTGAAACTTGGTCAGATGGTAGTAGCCTTGCTTGCTACTCAAGAACTGGCCCAATCAGCCTAACAAGGGCACCACAGTGCAAAAAAAACAACATTTTGAGACATGTTTGTCCGTAGCTCCAAAAACTTTTGACTTAGTCTCAAAAACTTTACATTGTTGTGATCCTTGGGTCAGCCCAAACAAAAGTGGAGTCTGAAATATTTGCTATATGACGCACGGTTTTTCCGCAAAATCGTGTTATATCCGAAACCTACTTTTGCGAACTCATCCTAGGTTATTAGCCTGATCCGAACCAAACCACTGTACAAATGATATCTGTCCAAGATACTAGAAAAAGTAGTATCCTCAAAATTATATTCCTTCTTAGAGGAATATAAGCATCCTTAAAATGGTATCTGTGAGGATTTATCATCTGATCGTGGTTGTATCTCTCTATTAGTGCTATTGGTTCTTAGTTCTGTGTTCGACACTATTGACCACAACATTCTTTTGCATAGACTAGAACACTTTGTTGGCATTAATGGAAGTGCATTAGCATGGTTTAAATCGTACCTATATGACCGCCATCAATTCGTAGCAGTGAATGAAGAGGTATCATATCGATCACAAGTGCAGTATGGAGTCCCTTAAGGCTCAGTACTAGGGCCGTTACTCTTCACGCTTTACATGTTACCCTCGGGAGATATCATCAGGAAACATGGTGTTAGCTTTCACTGTTAAGCAGATGATACTCAACTCTATATTTCTTTGCAGCCCGGTGAAACACACCAATTTGAAAAACTAATGGAATGCATAGTCAATATGAAAAACTGGATGACGAGTAATTTCTTAATGTTAATTTCTGAAAAAAAACAGAGGCTTTAATTATAGGACCTAAAAACTCTGCATGTAATAACTTAGAATACTGTCTAAGACTTGATGGCTGCTCTGTCAATTCTTCGTCATCAGTTAGGAACCTAGGTGTGCAATTTAATAGCAATCTTTCCTTAGAAAGCCATGTTTCTAGCATTTGTAAAACTACATTTTTCCATCTCAAAAATATATCTAAATTATAGCCTATGCTCTAAATGTCAAATGCAGAAATGTTAATCCATGCATTTATGACCTCAAGGTTAGATTATTGTAATGCTTTATTGGGTGGTTGTTCTGCACGCTTAGTAAACAAACTACATCTAGTCCAAAATGCAGCAGCAAGAGTTCTTACGAGAACCAGGAAGTATGACCAAAATAAATAAATAAAATATTGCTTATTACTTATAAAGCCCTGGATCGCAAGTGGATATTGAATTATGTTGTGGGATAATTAAATATATTCTAAATAATCTACAAACATAAAATTACATACATTTATTTTGTCCTCACATTCTTTCTTGTAACTCCTCCCTCTCAGACACACAGCTGACTGAAAGGCTTATTATGCGCTCATTAGGCGGGCCTTTGTCTGCTCAGGTGTAAATCACAATGATATTCATGATAGTTGACGCCTACTCGCATATGAATTTTACAAACAAAAAGTGTCTTAGAAAATTTAAATCAACATATTGTTTTCTGTGAGTGAGTAAACAAGATGATTTTCACATAATTTAGAAAGCAATTCAAGCTCCAGTTAACACCAAAAACCCCGGGAACCAATGTTCTGTATGTGTTTTATGGCCTTATTTAATTGATTTAACATTTTTAGTATTTCACTAACCACTCAATGATGAACTGCCTTGAACTGTCATTTTGCATTATTGACACACTGTTTTCCAAATTTATGTTGTTCAGTTGCTGACACAATGCATTTTGTTTAAAGCACTATATAAATAGAAGTGACTTGAAAAATATTCTGTGGATACTGAATATCAATAATTATAAAAAAAAAAAAGTAGAAATTTCGATTTTCGCGGGAAACAATATGGCAAAAAGCATCTATGCTAACGTTAGACAAATGTAATTTTAGCTTTAAAGGGTTAGTTCACCCAAAAAGGAAAATTATGTCATTAATGACCCTCATGTCGTTCCAAACCTGTAAGACCTCGGTTCATCTTCGGAACAAAGTTTAAGATATTTAAGATTTAGTCCGAGAGCTTTCTGTCCCTCCATTGAAAGTGTGTGTACGGTATACTGTCCATGTCCAGAAAGGTAAGAAAAACATCATCAAAGTAGTCCATGTGACATCAGAGGGTCAGTTAGAATTTTTTGAAGCATCGAAAATACATTTTGGTCCAAAAATAGCAAAAATTGCAGCATGGTCTTCTCTTCCGGGTCTGTTGTGAGTGCATTCACTGCAGTTTAGTGATATCCGGTTCGCGAACGAATCACTCGATGTAACCGGATCTTCTTAAACCAGTTCACCAAATCAAACTGAATCGTTTGAAATGGTTTGAGTCTACAATGCGCATTAATCCACAAATGACTTAAGCTGTTAACTTTTTTAATGTGGCTGACACTCCCTGTGAGTTAAAACAAACCAACATCCTGGAGTAATTCATGTACTCAAACAGTACACTGACTGAACTGCTGTGAAGAGAGAACTGAAGATGAACACTGAGCCGAGCCAGATAACGAACGAAAGATTGACTTGTTCTCGAGTCAAGATCCGGTTGCATTTTTTTTCTGATCACCAGTAGTGATGGGGAGTTCGGTTCTTTTCCGCGAACCGGTTCTTTAGGACAGTTCGATTCAATTAACCGGTTGAAGAAAATGG